>NW_017304428.1:1839990-1842424 GCF_001594115.1 Trachymyrmex septentrionalis | reverse complement strand
ATAATAAAATTTTACGAAAAACAACAAGTTTTTTAAAGATTTTAAACTACACGTTTTTCTTACACATGTTCAATGGACGTACAAATATATCCGAACGTGTAAGATCATCAATTACGTGAATGTTCGAGCACGTAAAAACTCGAGCGACCCTGCCGGCTCCATTATTATTATAATATATTCGAATATGGCGCGCCAATACTCTGTGAGGATAATTATATCTCGCACTTGACTTAACAACGTAACATTTTCCTTTATCTTTAACAACAACAACAACAACATGTTTTCTTCTGATAGTAATGTATTTCTTAAAATATTTCGCGGATGACGAGAGTTTGCGTCCCAACATCTACGCACGCACATCGCACAATAATTATGAATAGTTAATAATTTTACAAATACGGATGGGATTAAGCGGAATTAATCGCGAGCATCTCGAAGTCTTTCGTAGATCTATCTACAAAATATGCTCTGATTTTTATTTCCTCCGCATTATAACGTGCATTGCAAGTCTGGAAAGCATAATTTCCTATAAAAGTATCAAAATAAATATTAATTTAATAATATTTTTATTCATTGTTACAAATTTCATTGTAAAAAATTATATTTGGATTTATAATTTATATAAAATAAGTATATTTACAAAATTGATGTGTAATGATGTATTGAACGTTTGTAAGAAGCGCTTAGTGCAAGTAAATTTACTTAAAACAAAGAATTGTCTAACTTTAAGAATTAATATGTGTTTATATAAATTTTCATTTTTTATAGTCACAATATATTTTCATTACCATATAAATTTTTATTTATATAATAAAAAGAACTAATTAAGAATTGGTTAGTAAAAATTAAAGAAAAGAATTATCTCAGGATTATTATAATTCTTTATACTTTATATTTAAAAAATAAGAATTGTATATTTAATTTAATAGAATATTTTTTGTATTTAGTTAAATAGAATTTCTTATAATGTTTATATAGTTACATCTAATTTTAATTTAATAAACAAATTCGAATTCCATTTTTTTGTAAATTGATAATAAAAGCTTTTTTGAAATATTTTTAATACATCATTATGATCAATAAGCTTATCTTTTTGAAAAGGAACACTATTGTAACCTGCAATGCACTTTAAAGCTCATACGAATCAATGCAGTTATATACAGCGACATAAGTATTAAAATTTTAATTTTAATTTTCGAATCCGATGCGCACGTGAAACTCGAATTTGTTCGAGAGGTTTCGTTTGTTATTTTAAGTAATTGTCATCTATTGCGGATTGTCAGGACGTTGTCGAAGATTGCGACATTTTTTCTCTTTTTTTAATATCATATCAATATTAAAAACTTACATAGTCTACAAAAATCTATAAAATTTACGTATAGTTTTTAAAAGATATCTAAGAAACATATAGAAATAATGAATTGTTATCAACTGATCATTTTTCTGCAAATTCGATAAATTACAATTTTAGGCTCGTGCGTTTTATTAATATAGGTATAAAATGTTCCACATAGATGTAAACAGCTATCAATTCTATTCATGATCTTTTTGATTTTCAAGTACCACTTATGCCTTATTTGTGTTATCAATTATCTTTTCTTGATATTTACTTTTTCAAGTAATGTGTCCTGACATTCCGCCATACGCGCGCATTATGATTCGATTTTTATCTCATTATTATATGTATTACTTCTTGTTTTTGAGCATGTTACGTCTTCGAATAGATTCTTCTTTAGAATATTTCATTGTTGTATATGTGACCATATTAAATATATATATATCATATTATATTTTTTATAGTTATATGGACTCATTCACACTAATTTTATTCGACATACAAGCTTAAATATCAAGTAAGTATTTTATATGGTACACATTGACATTTTCCATCAAGATATCGATTAGGTTCTTCAGTTTCTTTGGATTTTGTCACAAATCTCGTATCGACGTATCACTGTATGACATTTATTTGGAAACTGACATGAGTTCATACAAAGTTGAATGTGTCCTTTTTAAAAGATTTAGGAATTTTATAAATTATCTATTATATTGTTAATGTCTAAATAAATGTGTGCCTTTTTTCTGTAATCTTGGTTCCAGCTATCAATAATCATTAAAATTTTTTGAATTGTTTTTCTTACACTGACAATTTCATTAAATAATTATATATTAATACATAAATATCAAAACAAATAACAGACAATAAATAAAAAAGATTTAAAATAAGGATGAAATATATTTACTATTTATATATGCTTAAAAAATAAATGATGTACATATACACTATATTATACAATGGAACTGTCTATAAATAATATATTACAAATTAAAATTATAACTACAATTTGAACATAATATTAAAATATTAAAATACAAATCAATATTAAAATTGAAAATCGATATTAGGCTCAAATAAAAAAAAATTAGAATTATT
>NW_017304428.1:1835813-1839783 GCF_001594115.1 Trachymyrmex septentrionalis | reverse complement strand
TATATATATACAAAAATTCCATTAATAAATATTTATATGTAAGTTTTTATTATTGATTGATTTGTAATTATAAAAATATATGAGAATTTAATGTAAAAAATAACAAAGCAGTCACTGGAAACTAATTGCGTAAATAAAATAATCGCATTTCTAAGTATTCTAAAAAAATTAAATGCTTTACTTCGTTTTTATGAAATTACTAACCATATTTCAGAATGCTTAATAGATCATCTAGTACATTATGAGTCATGTCCAAACGATTTTAGGCACCGGTTGAAATTTTGAAATAAATCTTTGCACACACCTACGTGAACACGAAGCAGTTAGCTTCAATGTCGACGACGTGGCCTGTCGATCGTGTTGTTAAAAATAAATCTCTCGTAGAGAGACTGAAATCCTGCTCGATTATTGAGCATTCGTCCGAGCGTTACAAAGATTCATTAATTTTTTGAAACATTTTCCCGCAACAATCACTATTGTTATATGAACGCAAAGTTACAAATTGTCATGCAAATGCATTCCTTTCAATGTTTCAAAGGACAAAAGATGCATTTTTCAAGAGTATAACGCGAGTGTCGGTAACAAATGCACTTCTTTGAGTCACAAAATATCCTCGATTGGTGTCTTCTTGGTCTGGTTGACTCTCAATCATTGATAGGCACTGACGACGTTTCTCCTCTCGTTGTTTCACCGCGCGCGCGACGACAGTTTCCGAGGATCGATATCAGCGGATCAGCGTCTTCGTCCGAACGAAAGGTTGATGTGGGTGGGGCTCGTTGTTCGAGGCAGGAGCAACAGGATGCGATTTTTTATTTAAATCGCATTGTTTCTGGAGTCTTCAGAGGCTTCTCTGTTCATCCCATACGCTTCCAGCGTTGCGTGATTGGGCGACTGAAGCCGATCCTCTTACGATCACAGAACTGTCTCCATTTCGGCGATTTCCGTTCTAGTCACATCATCATCCGGAATCCTATGACAAACAATCGCTTATTTTTACAAAATACGAAATATTTTCAAATGATATATCAAAGTAAACAGTTGCACGAATTAATAGATACAACTTTAAAAAGATAACAATTTTGACATAAAATAAGTATAAAGAATAAAAATCATGCTTATTTTGTTACAGTAATATACACATTATTATAATATTATAATATATTATAATATTATAACATATTAGGATATTAATATGAAACGTTAATGAACATATTCCGTTATATTATTGTAATATAACAGAATTATATTATACCTTACAGAATAATGTTATTTACATACAAATACATTATTTAAAAATAAATAAGAATCAAATACTTCCACAATAATTACAATTTATGTAAATACATAAATATAAATTTTGAAGTTTGCTAGATTTTATATATATGTATATATATATATATATATATATATATATATTAGGTTGAATAAAAAGTCATCGCGCATTTTTTAGCTCAAAGTTGTATATACAATATCTTCGTCAATAATGAATGAAATTCAAATTTGAAAAAAGGGTTTTAAAGCTTGAAATCTCTACTTTTAAAAGCTTATCACATTTTTTAAGTTTATATGAGTTTGATAATTTTTACATACCAAAAACTACGAGCTGAAAAAGACGAAAAATTTTCTTCTCACTTTGTGGATTTGTAACGTGTCCAAAACGAATTTGAGAAAATTTTCGATTACCTATCGTAAAAGCTTGATACTTTCCCTACAAAATCATTTTTTTTTAAATATTCCTACGACTTTTGATTACTGAGTTATCGCGGATTAAATAAAAGAATTATTTTGACTTTAATTGCTCATAACTCCATTAAAAATTGTCGCATAATTTAAAAAAGAGATTTTTAAAGCTGAAACTTTACTCTATCAAGATATATTTATATTGGTAAGAAAGTAATTGCGGTTTTTACTGATAGATGTCTTTTAAAAAAATGCGATGACTTTTTACTTAACCTAATATAATGTAGTTTACATAATTTAATAAAATTAAATTAATAATAAATTATCTGTATTCAAGTAATAATAACAATAATTAAAAGACACAGTTAAAGAAATTTGGTTTGTGAAATTTCTCATACGATATATTTTATTTAAGGTAAATAATGTCGCATTTTAACAATTAGTCTCTTCGATACAACGCCGCATAATTCCTCGTCTTTACCTGTAAATCTCCGTGGGTAGGAACGTTTCGGCGTATTCCGTACTGACCACATGGTTTCTACTCATATCCCTCGGACGGGCAACCTCGACGGCATCGATATACCTGAATATAAATGATCGGGGATTATGTTATCGCCATCGTAACACCATGGAAGTTGCCTCCTACACGTAAACTTTATCATGCTGTCCGTCTTTCTCATCTTCGCCCCCGGTCACGGCACTTTCTCAATATTCCCACACCCCGAATTAATTTTCGCTCCGCGTTGTCTCGCTGTCGCCGTCGGACATTATAGGTAATTAATCGATTAACCACCGCAAACTACCATGGGTAATTACCTATAATGTACACTGTTGGCACCGATACGCCTAAATTATCTAGCTATTTCCTTCTGGAATTCACATGCCATGCTCTCGAGCACATTAAAGTAAAAAAAAAAAAAAAGATATCCGTGATAATGAGAACGATACGAAAGTGTATGAGCGAGAAATACTTATGTATGCGTAACTTATGCAAACGATCTACCAATCTACAGAAAACTGAGAGAAGCGAAAAGCGGCTCTACCCCTAATCTCTACATCCCTCTTATTCTACTTATTGATCTCTCTAAACGAGGCGCCCGCCATCGTCGATCCGCGTGATGCTCGGCGTCTCTTTCTCTCTTCTTTCGCCGCACATTTTTTTTCTTCATTACAGAAAAATTAAGGGGAACGGAGGTCGCGCGAGTTTACGAAACAACAGAGCCTCGCGGGATCGCGCGAGTCGTGGCAAAATTTTTTTGATCGGTGGAACGATCTTTTGCTACACCATGTGAGATCGATTACAGTGACGTAGGAACTGCTGTTGAATTCAAAGTGTAAGTGCCAATTGTGTCGTGGGATCAGAATGTAATTATGTGAAATAGTTTCAATTTTTTAACGTTCAAAGTGAAAAGGGCTTTTACGAAAGGGATTTGCAACAGCTCTTCTATAATGCTACGCATTAGCGTCTCGATTACGGCTACCTGCTATAGAATAGTTCCGATTAATTTTTAAAATAGTAGTAATTCATAAGCAACTACATAATAGTAGCTATTTGAATATCATTGAAATGTTTTGGATTGTGTTGTTGTGTTTAATGTTGTTAATTATAACAGATGACAAAGATATACATAAGATGAATCAGAATAGCATCGCTAGGACTTTCTTCTCCAAGTAATTTGTTATGAAAAATTAAATTATTGTATTTCAGCAGAGAGAATTTTATTAAAGAGAGTTAAGGAAAGAATATTTTAACGATACTTGTTCCTGCATCACTGAACGTTCTTACGTGTAGTTTGGCATTTGCGGACTTACGAATCGAAGTATGGCGGTAGCGGATGCGGAGCTTCCACCGCCAATGGCTCCGGTTGTGTATGGCGGTCCGAACTTTGGAAGCATCCTCGCCACCAGCCGAGACTTCCGGATTTCCTCCTTTAAAAAAGCCGACGTGGATATGTGCCAGGCTTCCTTCACACCATCGAACCACCAATTATCGCTTAACATGATCCAAATAAACCATTTCCCGTTCACTCGAAACGATACCCCGGGATACCCCATGTAACACTCCACTCTCGTGGAGATTTCTTTTCTTTTATTTTTCAAACACGAGGATACGGATGGATTCGCTTCTCACGAAACAAGAATAAAATTATCTACACAGTGAGCATATGAGGCCGCAAACGAA
This sequence comes from Trachymyrmex septentrionalis, assembly GCF_001594115.1. Classification (NCBI taxonomy): domain Eukaryota; kingdom Metazoa; phylum Arthropoda; class Insecta; order Hymenoptera; family Formicidae; genus Trachymyrmex; species Trachymyrmex septentrionalis. Next base: position 1,835,921 of record NW_017304428.1, on the reverse strand, counting down.
TAATAGAGAAGAAATCAGATGCGAGTGCTCATATTCAATATTAAATTACATAAGAAAGCATAAAAATATGTACATGATATATATATATATATATATATATATATATAT
>NW_017304428.1:1789457-1835713 GCF_001594115.1 Trachymyrmex septentrionalis | reverse complement strand
CGATTACGGCACCAGATTAGAATTTTGTGAACGCATGCTCGAAGAAATCAACGGTGGTGAGTTTCCTTTTTATGGGGGTACCTGAAGTCCAAAGTATACGCAAACAAGCCAAGGGACCTGGCACAACTCCGAGCCAACATTGTGGAAGAATCAGCGAAAATTACCACCGTTATGACAAAAAAAGTTATCGAAAATTTCAAAAACAGAATCGAGAATTGTGTAAAAAATAAGGGTGGGCATTTATGCGATGTAATTTTTAAGACAAAGTGATACGCTTATAATCTTTTATGCCGAATACAAATTTGTGAAATAACGAATAAATTCATTAAAAAAAAATTTCTGTACGATAATTTGTTGAAGAGTTATAGCGATTTTAAATACTATAGGTTCCCGTGTCGCACCCTGTATATAGAATCCTTATATAATATATAAATTCAATTTATCAAAAATACCAATAATATCGTTTTTCAAAAATTGAATTTTAAAGATATATATTCAATTTAAGATTATTTTGAAATATAAAAAAAAAATAGAATATTAATATTTAAAAAATATTAAGATTAAAAATAAATACCATTTAATATTGCATTTAATACATTTTAATACACGATTTTTAGTATGAAGTAGTAATATTTCGGAGAAAGTGCTTGTCAGTAGTAAAGAGAGAAGATGAAGAAAAGAAGAAAACGTGCGATGGGACTTCTGCGATATTAAAAGACGTCAACACATTGGACGTCCCATCGAAAACGCACGTTTCGTTTTATTATAGATAGATGCATGCGAACAAGATTCTAAGTGACGTTAGAAAGTAGGTTACTACTTAAGCTCGGTCTGGAAATTATTTGAGCTTTGCTACTCGTACAACAATAATTTCCGTAATAAATTAAACTGTAACATGAAAATTTGCATAGAAAACCGAGCATAAGTTTGTTCAAGATATTAGAACAAAGATAGATATAAGAATAAATGTGCAACTGCATGCGTAGACTTTTATCACGGGTTCACTTCCGCTTTACGAAGTAATTTCCGGGAGAGCAAAGAAAGCGTGAAAAGAAGATTGAAGAGAATGAAGAGATTCAAAAGAAAGCTTTCTAGAACAAAGATTTCCAGTTTTGGAAATGGAAAACAAGCGACAGCACTCTGCGAAAAGTATTTTTCGTGAAAGCGTAACCGTAATCTAGAGAAAAAAAATGAAGAATGCGTAATGTTGATCAGTGGATTAAACGTCTCGTTTTCTGCTACAAAACATTTTTTACTTGATTATAAATAATGTCAATTAATCTTTCAATGTCAATGTTAAATTCAATTTCACGACGTATTGATTATTGCTAAGCCAAACATTTTGATATAATTGTTGCCAAAATAGTTTTTTAGTAACAAGTATTTTTTATTTTTTTAACTCCTTTAAATTTTTTTTACGAGCGTTGTATTTTTATTTGAGGTTTAATAGTTAAATTTCCAATATTTTCAAACATACACTGAAAAAACAAGCGCGTTTAAAATAAACTAATTTAATTTTTGTTGAACATTGTGTTGAAATTGAATAGAATGTTATTGCAGCTAGATATATATTATATTATGCAATATTGATTTACTTTTATTTTCGTCCTATGCAACACGCACTAAAAAAATTACTATATTTTCAAAGATCCCGTTTACTAAAATTAAAAAATTTTCAATATCACAATTACTCGTAACATTAAATTTTTATTTTCTCGTCGTACACAAGCGTGATATTTCGATTCAGGAAAACCCGGCATTAAAAGATTAACTATATAAAAAAAAATACCTCATTTGTCATATAGACTTCTGATGAGAATATCAAGGTGATATATTCTAAAAAATTTGCGAGCTCTCCCTGTTTTAATAGAAAGAAATAAAATCAATCAAACGGAAAACTTATGATTGAATTGCGATATGAGGGTATGATTCCTCATCCGATATTAAACGATCAGTTCGAAGATAATTGAATAGCATGGCTGATCAGAAGGGCAAGCCTCCGTCTTCGCAAGCCGTGCGATTCAACTTGATCAATTCGGCTCTTCGCTCGATCGCATTGGAAATACTCGGTATAGTCGAGTACTTTCGTAGTTTGATACGGAATTAAGCGGTATTAGGAGAAGGACGGAGCGTACTTGGTCTGAGTTGGCTTTATTCCGTGGGCCTCAAGATCCTTCTCAAGCTGTCGTATCCTGATCTTAGCCATGTCAAGTTCATGCTTGACCTTCCATAAGTGGGTGTCACAGATAGGATCTTTGCATCTATGATGCCTTAAGATATCTTGCGCTTCGTACACTGCACCACGAAAAGTCAAGGATTTCCCCACGCTCTTTAAATAAAACATTTTTGCATATTGTTATCCTCCTTCAAGTTTTCAACACTAATCGAAATCTATGAAAATAGATATTATCGAATAAGACCAAAGTGTATATACAAGAATTTGCCGATACATTTGCAAAGAAAATTAAAAATATTTTTTGGATATTAAGAGTGTTTTATACATATTTTCAAAATAATTATAAAATTATGAAAAAAATACAGAATATTCTAAATCACAGATTAATCACAGTTTAAAAATAATACAACAAATTTGGTGACAGTTTACTATCTGGATCATAAGTTATTTTAATAAATAGTAGTATTTTTTAAATCTGTGCTTTAATACAAATATATGGAAATGTATTATAAAATAAATGATAAAAATCTCAATTTTTAAATATAAATACATTAAATATTCAAGATTATTTAAGTAGAGTTATATTGCAATGCATGAACTATAATGTTGTCGAGTAAATAAACAAAATATTTATTTGTTTTATATTTTTGTAACTAATCAGTGAATCATAATCAAACTTTACATAAATTATTTTGAATATTTAAAGTACTTACAAAAAAGAAAAATGTAAATTTTTTTTATCACTTTTTAAATTTTAGTTTTTAACAATAAAAATAATAACAAAATAAAATAAATAAACTACAAAAATGTGTTATTAAACAAAAATATAGTTTTAGTCACAAAACTTTTATATGTATGTAGTTTATTTAAAGTGTAAATATTAAACATATATTCAAATTTAATTTTCTTGCAGGGACTGTACATCTAATATGTATCTAACATCTAATATGTTCTTAAAGTACTGTTATACGTGCAATTTAATTCTATATTATCAATTTATTATTATTGTCAATACACTTTAAACATTTTGCATTACATTTTGTTCTTAATGCTAATACAATAGATTGTTATCAATTAAATTATTTTATTCAAAAGTATATAATATCTATTGCAAATTTATAAAAAGTTGGTTTAGATTATTGATAGCACGATTTAAGAAATGTTATTAATATTTAAACATCTGTCGCCTTCTGTAGGTGGTTTTAAAGTTAAGAATGACCTACTTCCAGAAATAGCACAGGAAATTAAGAGATTTTCGCGATATTAAAATCCGAAATGCTTACCAGGCTGAAAATAGCACATGTGCCACCGTCGTCGCTTTTTGCCAGGTGTTGTCTGATGTATTTGAAATACAAGTGTTCCAGAAGTAAAAAGACTGCCGCCAAAAGAATACCCATCATCAGTAACAGAAATGCGCTCAAGAATTGTTCCAGTGCTAGCGGATCGCTACTCTTTTGTACTTCCTTTCCAGGTTTGCACGTCCCAGTCATCCAGTACCTTCTCAATCGCTCCAGATCTCCTAGAATTGACGGAATGACATGAATACGAAGAATAATCGCGGAGTAATCCGTCAAGTAAAATTTACGGATCCATATATTTTACACACACAGAAGGATCTTTTAGATGTGAAAGTATTCTTCGGGATGCTTAAAAAGATTTGGAGCACATGCAAAAGTACCGTTATCTCTATAGTCCAACAGCTGCTTGTTGAACATTTGTAAGTACTTTGAGTTCCTGGAGAACGCCAGACCATATCCCGTCATGGCATACCATGATCCGACCGTTAGCAATCGACAATCTTCATCCTGAGCGACCAAATAGTCCAAAACTGTGCCATCATAAATGAACGCATCCATGTCTCTGCACAAGTTATAACAAGATACTCTGTACCTTATTATATCCTCATAAGGACATTTTAAATTGGCTTTACGTCAAAACGTCGAGTGAAACCTTTTCTAATTTATATATAATACTGCAGAATTAAATAGAGTGTCTCACTTTAGACACAGAGATAATCAAATTTCTATTCCTTTAATCAGATTCAAACTAATATATTTTTTATATCAATTATATTTGTTGGAATCTGTATATAATATAAACGTATACGAATGGATCAAATAAAATATTTTATTTCAGTTATAAAATCTTTTGCAATTTTTATATAAAACCTGCCAAACAAGAACATACAAATCTAAAAATTAATTTTTTTTCAAGATATCTATACACAAATTGTTTACATAAAAGAAAAATTTTTTTATCACAATATAAATTTACTACGCTTCTATATTATTTTAAAATAATTGTTTAAATTTTTGCTTTAATTTTCCTGATAAATAAATTTAGAGTAATATTACAAAAATATATTTACCCAGTAACGACAGCTTCGATACCATCTGCAACACTGCTTTTATTGAAAGACCTCATATAGGAGTGCATCTCCTTGAAATACTTTGCAAGCGTACTGTCTGTGTGACTCCATGGTATCGTGCCGAATTTGAACATGGGTTTGTGAGAAAAAGGCTTAGCGAGCCTGTGATCATCCACACCGCTGAATTCATGAAACTCTTCCCGCGTGATCATGAAGGCAGCCAAATTGGCAGTGTAAATGGCGAGGAAGACCACGGCAAATAATGCCCAGACATTCGTCATAAATCTGAATAGATAGTACGTCGACATTTTTTATAAATTATGGTTTTGATTCAAGCATGTTGTAAATTTTTAATCCAAATAACAATTATATATATAACTGCTTGATTGTTTGATACAGTAAAACAATCTATCAAAAAATAAATTATCAAAAAAGGATCAACAAACGAGTAAATTAAGTTAAATAAACAATTGACGTATATTTAAATTCAGCGACAATAAAATTGTATACAAAAAATTATTAAAACGTTTCATAGAGTCTTCATTTACAAATCAAACATAAAAAAATTATCTTACTATTCTAATCGTAGACATAAAAGTCGATGAAACTCAACATCGTACTGTAACATACCAAGGTATTGACACACCAATCCGCAAAAAATAACGTTAGATGTTAAAATAAAAATCCTGATATAATGGCGAGAATTACATTGAATCCATCCAAATGAAATCAATGGTGTAAAATAATAGTCACGAACTATTTGACTGATTATAACTGACTATTTGATTGATTATAACTGTCTTCCAGTGATAATTGGCTATCACTCTTGAGAGATCTTAAATCCTTGTCATTGAATTCAAATATACGTTAATTGTACATTTAACATTTTCATTTGCTCGTTTATTAGTCGGTTTTTAATAATTTGTTTAATTCAAATATTTTGCAATTTTTATAAAAATTAATAAAATTATATTATACAGTTAATGAAACATTTATTTGTTAAGATAAAAATGTTTTAATTGATATTTTAATATTAATATTTTTTATCATTATATAGGATTCTCTAATTACATTATTATATTATACAATATACATATTATCAGTTTCAACAATAAAATAAATATTCAAAAAAATTTACATCGACAATTTTCTTCTAAAAAACATTATTTTATTTTATCAAGCTTTTAGCTTTCCTTTTCCATTTATATTTATTAATTGTATATTTGATCAAAGTTGTCTCAATTCTATTGATTTATTATTCAAAAAAATTTAATAAATTAACTTAAATTAATATGATTTATAAAACTGGTGCTGTATTAACAAAATGTATAATTTACATGAAGTAAATTTTTTTAGATTTGAGTCAATATGACAATTTATAATAAAAGTTGAAGTAATTTATATTTTAAAACGATAGTTGACAAGTAAATGTTTGCCCAAAAACATTTATGCACAGCGACCGATCTCGAATGGTTAAGCGAAGTACCGGAAGACTAATTTGTCGCTCGAGTTCTATCTCGGGTCGGTAATTAAAATTCGTTGGGAAAACGACATTCTTGGGGAAAAGGATCCTTTTCACTGACCTAGCTGTAAATCCTCTGGGAGAGTCGATATGGACGGCAGCCTGAAATAATACGGCCCAGACCAGCCAGTACGTACGACAGAAAGAAAATCGATGGTTCGTCGATGGATTATTCTGCAGAAAGGGAAAGATCTGTATCACTGACATAAAAAAACATTGTGCAATAATAGCAGTAACATGAGCAAAAACTTGAAATTGCTCATGTGTTATAAGAAATATAGTACATCGTTATTACATCTTTTCCAATTAAAAATTTAATTTAACTATGATTATGAGAACATTGATACGCAGTGGCTTTTACAAAACTGTACAAGATACATGCAAAACAAATAATCATACGTAATGCTGAAAAAAGTAGTGAATTACGTAATTATATAAGAAACATTAAGTAATGATAAAAAATACACATAAAAAATATACACGAAGTAGTAAATTCCTGTAAAAAAATTTTGTTAATTATACAAAATTGTACGAACAACACACACACACACACACACACACACACACACACACATAATAACTGCAAATTAGAAGCTATTATATAATATTAGTCTAGGAATGTATTCTTTCAATTTTCGATTACAAATACTGAAGCATGCGTTAGAATTAATTAGTTATTCTAGTTATGACATCACAATATTTGTGCAAATATTTTTGAAAGATAATGGTGCAAACAAAGAGAAAACATATACACATAGTTAATAAAAAGCGAAATAAAAAAATACCAGTTTTTGCGCAGCGCCTGAAGGGTTTACCTTCATGTCGAACCCAGAGGGTGATGCCCACTCGAAGAGCAGTATCATTATCGTTGCGGCATGTATGGCAACAATGCCTACTAGCATCCATGAAGCCGTATCGAACGGTTCTGAAAATGCATTATTAGATGCTAAAGCAAATTCTATTTTGGGTTATACAGACATTCATCGTATATTTTCATGCGGTGATGATTCGTACAAAATTACTGCTTTTGTAAATATTCCCTTAATTTATACAGTAATATTAATATTTCGAAATAACAGTAGCATGCTTCATGCAAATATTTTACTTAATTTATGTAACAATGTTTATTTATAATAAAGATAATATATTTTTTAGATATATTATCAATTTGTAAATATGTATTTTAAATATCATTTGCACACAAAGCGGTTTCTATAATGCAATTCTCACCTAAAAACGCAGTGGGAGATATTATGCCTGTTCTTTTTGCTACAACAATGGCAATACCAGTTTCCATGTAAGGTACAGTGAAATCGACTACCGCTTCTCTTTCCGAATTGATCATTAACGAAGTCATCACCATATCGGTCTTTCGGTTGACGAGATCAGCTATAAGCCCATTCCACTTTCCATTCTGTATACAATAGTTAATAACTCGTGATATTTATTAGATATGCCAAAAAGTCAATTATTCTTCGCGGAATTGTTTTTATCGAAAAGCAGAGTTCATTTTATTTAATGTTTGTTGATTTATAAATGTGAAAATGTATAACGGAGTAATAAAACACTAAAAATAATTTTGCGTGATATGCAAGATTGAAACGAATATTTTTTCTTATTATTTTAGCGCAATAATCGTAATTTAATATACGTCTCATGAGAGAAAAACATAAAATGATGATGATTCGATAACTTAATTAAAACGCTCAATAAACGAAAAATGATTTGCTTTGGGCCATTTAAGCAGTCGCTGAAGCGTAAATATATATGTTGCATCGTCGGAAGTAATTTTTGTGCAGCGGAAATTAAACGCGTTGAAAACTCATTCATGCGTTCATTTCGTAATAATCATTAATAGGGTCAACACACGTGCAGAAAATTACTATCGTCAGATAATTCGATTTTCAAATTTTACATAGTCCTATATCGAGAGTTGCAACAATAAAGCACAATTTTTTTTCTCTCCTTTTATATTCGAGAAATTTATTAGAGGTGTAAGACTAAAAGCGATCAGTCATGCCCTTAAAGCCGTATTACATTTCGTTGGCGATGTAGGTGTCTGCTGCAGACATGAAAGGACAGAAAATTTTAAACGTCCAAAAGGAAGAAATAAGCGCACCGTTGCGGCTGCGGTAAATGCTCCGCGGGAATTTTCTCGTTGCATTACAAGACACATTTATCTTTCGTACGACGTAAGAAAGCAGCACCTTTCATGAATTTTGCTCAGGCTTACCTCCAAAGTACCCCACTTGCCATCCTCTACCCTTATGAGCTCGAAAGTAAAACCAATTTCCTCGGAGAACTTTTGCAGCAGATCGATGCAAAATCCGCTACAGCACTGATAAAAGCTCCCATTCCTATGTGCCGATTGAATATCTACTCTGGAACACAAAACGGGAGCTCGTAAACGGCGATATCTGTATCAAATATGAAATCGATGTATTTTATATTTGCGTGTATAACTTAGAAAGGAAATACAATAAAAAATAAAAGATTCTAGAATTTAAAAAAAAATTTTTTTTGATCTTACACAACTTGCGTACATATAATTTATAACAATTAAACAAAACATATTAAGCAAAACATTTAATACAGAATACAATTTCTTCTAATAATTGTAAAAAGATAAATAAGAAAATTGAATTTATTTATAAAAATATTAATAAAGAAAACTGAATAAAACTGAACTAAGATATTAATTTATAAAATTAATATAATATATACTTGCAGATAAGAATTTTTACAAAATAGAGTTAATAATTAATATTTGTAACAAAATAAAGATAAAAATAAAAATTAACAAAAAATTAAAAAATTGAATAAATCCATTATATTGTTTTTTTTTAACACGATATATATAAAATAAACATAAAATAATAAACAAAGTTGGATATTTTATTAGAAGTACCCTTTCTTACTTTTACTTGAAAGGAATAAGCAAAACAATTATTATGAAAATATAAAAATATGAAGAACCAAATACTTCATCAATGTAAAAAATATAATTATTAAAAAATCACAAAATTTTAAAATCTTATTTTTATATAAGAAACATAATATTAATCTAAAAAAATTTAAATAATTAATAATGACCGCTTGGTACTTCAAATGGTAAAGCAATATTTCGCTGTTCCTCTACTAAAAAATTTCTATTATATTATTTACGTAATAAGGCAAAATTTTTGTAAGCAGTAAACTGTTATATAAAAAATAAAATAATGCATATATTCAACAAATTGCAATTACGTTTTTAGAAAAGTCATCATCTTAATGACATATCTTTTGAAAGTTTTTCATTTAAGTGTCCTGATTTTTTACTTCAAGAATTTTTCCATTCTTTTAGGCGATCTTGGTTAATTCTTTATCCCAGTATAAGCAAGTGCAATTAAATTCACCACAGCTGTGCCATTCGGGTCAGACGTCGTTGAGACAAGAACTGACAGCCATTGTTGGCCGCCTTTTGAGAAAATCGCCTCTCAAAATAAAGCCCTTTCATGCATCTGACATATACAACTAACAAGATTCACTCTAAGAGTAACATTAAATTCTTTTGTGTATAAAAAAGTCTGAGTCATGATTAATACTGATACACTAAAGGCGTAATATCACTAAGATGAATAAAGTACTAAGGGTAGTAAAAAAAAGGAAGGCAATCATATTCAGGATAAATGGATTTTGGTGGCTTCTTAAACAGGAAAATTATTAAATATTTAAAGTAGTAATCCTTTGACAAATTTTTTTCCCTAAAATAATTTTTTAAAATTTCTTTAAAGCAATTTTTTTTCAAATTTATCAATTTTACTTTTAAAATTCGAAAATAAAAAGAAATAAAAAAAATGATATGCTACTATAACAATAACAATTGATCAAGAAAAACTAAAAGTAAGAAAAGTAAAATAACATTATTGGAAAGTCACGAAAACTCCACATATTGGAAAACAGTTTGATAGAATATATCAATTATCATTAGCAACTTGACGTACAATAAATACACACCAATTTGATTGTATTTATAGCAATTGTGTTCACGATAAAATGGAGTTAAGTATATCAACTAAATTATATAACTGAATAGCGATTTCAAAAACCGAGTATAAATCTATTTTCCTTTATTAAAATTATTAATCGTAGATTTTTTGGAGATAGTTGCTTTTGCCTACAAATCAATTGCCTGTACTGTTTGATATACTATTTGCAGGGAATATTAAATATCGATTGCTTTTTTTCCTGAGTGTTTCAAAAACACAAACTTTATGTTTAGCATAGAAAATCCATATAGCTCTAATTGCAACATAAATCAAACATTTAACACAAGTACATTAACGAGAGATATTGATTCTCCAATAGTATAAAATTGCTTAAATTGATATCTAGTAATAATTGCTTCAAACAGTTGTATCAATATATTTTATTTATGGCCAAATGAATGTAGCCGATTCTATCGAAGTATTACTTCAAATTGCCGATTAAAAGTTTGCTGACATCGCTTTACAGATGCCGCGCTCCATTTAGCATAGTGTCCAATAGAGAAACAAATGTTTTTCCTCGTTTTTATTGATGCGGCAAAGTATTAGAGATTACATTTGTTTAAAAATTGGAGACGTTTAAATAACATGCATATAATTTTATCAACATAAATAATAAAATTTGACAATCTGTTATGTGAACAAAGAAATTTTAATGGAATTTAGGAAAAAATACCACGCACATTTAAATTGGACTCGTAACAAATTTTGTTTTCCGCGTTTAATTTAAAAAATTAATAAAGTAACTGTCTCTATTAATGTGCCTTTTAGCCAATTTACTTATTACTGAATTAATTATTAAATATTGTAGCTTTAATTTTATCTGCTTGCAATCAATATCGGTTTTTCAACTACTTCTTTTTCTTATAATATTATACTTCTATTTCTTTAATCTAAAAAACTTTATAATGCTTTTGACAAAAATAGAAAATATGTTTTTGTCCTTATTAGTGAGTTCTCTAAGCGACGATAGCCATATTAATGTGACTCATTTTAACATATAATTACTAAAACTAAATTTAAGCTAATTGTTTATATTAATGTTATATAAATCATTATGTGAATTATATTTATTTCAAAGTATTCATAACGTTCTCAGCTTCAATATAGGGCACATTAATAATTTAAGGGACAAGCTTAAAATCTTGCGGTACGTATTATTGGATTCACATAAATTCCTCATATCTTTCGGAAAATATTTAAGATACTTTAATACTCAAAAAATAAAATATTATCTTCGGTATCGTATATGTATCATTAATAATTTAACTTAACAAAAAATAATATTTTTTATTATTTATTTGTGCTAGTTTTCTTTATGATTTATTGAAATACAAAAACACACTAATAGGGATAGGCACACTAATTGAGACAGTTACCCTAATTATCATTCCGTGTAAATTACTTTGTTTTTAGTTGGTATGTTCAACATGTCATTTAATAATGATCTATTGATTTACAATGATGTTTTTTTTTTTAATAGTGCGCTTTTAGGAAAAACATGCGGAAAAGAGAAAATATAAAAACGCTGAATGATAAATATAAGTTTTTATAACGATATATTTGGTAGACTTTTGCATTGTTTACGGTGTCGATTACGACACACAGCACGATGTGCTGACATGTATGCGACGTATGAAAATATCGAATTCCAATACCCACACTGAATAAAATTCGGTATTGTACGCTGTCACGTCATGTCCTTTGTATCATGTTTCCGATTTCGAGGGATGCATACAACAATATATATTTGTGTGCGTTTGTAATATTTTTACATGACTTGTGAAAAAGGGATCGTCTGTATATTATAAAAAAAATAATCATTACGTCATTCAAAATGTCTATCTTTTAAAGAATATAACATAACGAGATATTATATATAATATATTAAGGCTCCTGAGTAGTCATCACAACTATATTGAATCATGATGTTAGAAGCGAAAAATGACACGTTAATTTTTATTACGTGCCATTTATAAATAAAGACAATTTGGAATCAAACGATTTTAAACCAAAATGGTGAGATTGCTTTAAAACATTTGTAAAAATGGACGAAAACTATGCTTATCCTCCCTGACAGTCAGTAAATAATCGTAAAAAGTCATAAAAGGCACATGAAGTGCTTTTATTCAATGCGTAGCTTATTTTCATTTACACATGCCTTTTATTACTTTTTACAGTTATTTACCGACTATCAGGGAGAATATGCATAGTTTTCGTTCATTTTTACAAATGATTTAAAGCAATCTCATCATTTTGTTTTATCTAAATTGTCTTCATTCATAAATGGCACGTAATAAAAATTAATGTATTATTTTTTGCTTCTGACGTCATGATTCAATATAGCTGTGGTGACTATTCAGGAGCCTTAAGGTATATATATATATCTACAATTGGTATACTATAGCTGCACAGCATGAAAATATTAAACTTATTAAAGTTATGTGGTGCGCACGCGCCCTCCTTTTTGTTTCAAGTAGAAATATTTGTCAAGGGAAAGTGAGCGTAAAGACGAAGAGCCATACGAGCAGTAAAACAGATAGGCAAATATGTTTCGCGATGAGACAGGACGTGAGGTCCCAATGGAAGTATATGCCGGAATCAACGGTGATAAAATCGAATACATATTCGCGGGTCAGCCTGCAAGAAACGATGCCCAGAAAAGTACCATAGTGGAGGCACCATAATAAAATGTGCCGCACTGACATTTATTGCCACTCTCTCTGCAGTGGCACACGACGCGTAAAAGGTGCTTTCACAATTTCGAGGAAGTGCGCAGTCTGCTGCTACTATTGCCGCTGAGAAAAATGTAGCGTCGCATTAAAAAGACGAGTTCACGCCCGTAATGTCTTCAACTTTTCAGTTTTAGTCACTTTTCGGTAATGCGTCGGATAAGCAACGGAAACTTTAACTCTTCGGAGTTAATTCGGACATTTTCGCAAGATTATGTGACGTTCAATATGACGAGCGTTACGCTTTCTACGATAGTTTATTATATGCTACAAGTTTTCATAAATTAATTTTATGCGGTATATTATGTTGCTTATTAGTTAAGAAGTTGAAGATTTAGTTTTGTTATATTTATAATGTAATTAAGGCTACGTTCTGATATACACTGCCAGTACTGAAAATCTATAGTATATACGTAACACGTAAATATAGAGTTTGAATACTAGCAGTGTATATTGAAATACAGCCTAAATAGACAATTCACTTAAAGATTAAACATCTTACGCTTTATTTTTTAGAAATAATTCCAGATACTTTATTAGAAAATAATAAAAATAAACATTCTATAATTAACGTGAAATATGAAATTTTTGTATATTTGTAATAAGAATTTGTCAAATTTTATTTTTAGTTAATTTATTTTTGCATTATAATTTCAAATTAAACATAATATGCGAATAACAAATTATTTATATAGAAATATTCAAAATTATGCATGCCGAAACAAGACAGTTCTGCTGGCATAAATTACTTCCAAGTTCCTAACACCAGGATCGATAAAGCTGTTCGTACCAAACTTTCTTATTATTTTGATGTCGAATAGTGACGTTAACGTACCTTCTTTAAAAGACATGTGCAGTCTGTAATTTATGAAAACATTATATAATTCACATACTCCACCGTATATTACATAAATGCTTATATCTTTTCATCAAGATGACAGCGAAACTATACACCTGCAGGGGACGGAAATGAGCTTTCTTCCCTAAAGTAAGATTCTTGGAAATTATATTAATATTACGTAACTTTGAAATTTCATATATATGAGCTGTCGCTGCTAGCTGGATGACGTCTTCTAAAGATTAAACACTTGGACATCTCTATATCCGTTTTACTACTGCAACAAATAAATTTGTACATTGCGCTGCTCAAGATTCTTGACAAGGTAATATAAATTTATATTTAAAATTTCTTTAATAATAATTTAATTTATTATTGTGTAAATGTAAATTCAAATATGTTTTAATATAATATTTTTTTATTTTATTTCTTCATTAATTCTCTTTTAAATATATCCCAAATATTGTACATCTCAATTGTTTCATCTCTATATTATTTTTAAAAGTATTTTTTAATTTCTCAATATTGATTTTATAAGAAAGAAACATCATTTTGCGATAAAATTCCGTATCATCTTTATTTTTTATAATGTACTTTTATATAATATTTCTTTTATATATTATTTAATTATTATGATTGTGCAAGAAAAATGAAACAATATAGATTCCACAAGCCAGTTATGTAAAAAAATTAAATTTTTTATTGTAAAAAAATATATTTGTACTCTCAACTTATATGACGAGTGATGCATAAGACTCTTCTTGCCAGTCGGCAATAATGAAGCGCACTCAAAGTCACGGACATGTTTGTCTGAAAATAACGCGCGACCTGCTGCGAGTGGGTAATGTAGGGTAAAACTGGCACTTGAGCATTATATAAAACGACATTAATCACAAACACTTTATTTGCGTAATTTTAGTCAGCAGCTGAGCAATGCCTGACATTGATTTTCTTAGAAGCACATATATGTGTCAACTCCATCAACTATAATTTATACAAATTTTCTTTCATTTCTCATAATACGAACAACCGACTCCACATTGTCTTGGATATTCATATATTCGGTGTATTGATTGCTACGACCGCGAGTACCGTAAAAATGCACTTTAGATCCGCATTATGAATCAATCCAACAGCAGTGATTTGTCACAACGGACAGCCAGTTATCGCAAATCCATTCTGTCGTATATCAGAAACATGAAAAATGAATGGTAGCTCTTTGCGTAACGTTAGTGACCACTTGACGCTTGACAAATAAAAATCGTTTCTGAAAGATTAAGTAACTGATGATACGCATGTTCTTGTGATTAATTTTTTGCTCGAAATCTAGTTTTACTTCGGTATAACACATTTTATGAACGCGTCCTCACTTATGTTTGTTTATTTATATAATATTTAGATTAATTTTTTAAGTTAATTATAACTTATATTCTAGTTCATAACATTACATTCTAGTTTAAATCAATAAAAAACATAAAAACATTGAAAGACAATCGATTTTATTCTACAGTGTGTGTGTGTGTGTGTGTGTGTGTGTGTGCGTGTGTGTGTGCGCGCGCGCGTGTGTGTGTTTATACTGTATACTTAATAAGAAACACATATTTTTAGGATTTATGATACAATTTTTAAGAGAACAATAAAGATTTGTAACATAAATGTTAACATTGCATTTAATATAAACTTTAAATAATATATTAAATACTTCCTTATTTTATAAAAATTTAATTATCCTAAAAAATGACAATTTTGTTTTCTTTTGAACATATTTTGTTCAGCAATATTACGTTAAAAATCTTATTGAATTACTCGGCGGTCTGTCAAGCGTACTACTACTTTACGAAAAGTAAATTCTTCCGTCGTTCACAAAAGTAGAAGATCGAGCTACAAAGGGCGGTCAGGCTACAAAGAGGGGTCTTTACCTTCGAGAAGTATTACATGGGAATTCCGTTAAAGAACTGCTTTTCGTATCGACACAACGCTTTCGTGGCATCCGTTTTCGAATCACGTTCGCATGACCTTCTCGTTTCGCATATTAGTATGAGACAGAATTGTCAAAGGTATATATGGAGTTGCTTCAAATTACTTTATCTAAGCCATATGTATGTTTATCATTATCGATTCGTGTTTCTGAATTATTGGAACCGTTATTAGCCGAATTAAGGAAGCCTCGGTTGCGATTCTCTAACGAGATATAATACTTGTGTATATGTCAAAGCATACAAATAGTTTTGGATATAATACAATAAAATAATATATGTGCATAGTATCGTAAATATCCAATCAACAGACAATGTTTTTCAAATATATTTTTAATATTTTTATTTAATATTAAAAATTTTAATTTAATATTTTTAATATTTATTAAATATTAAAAATATATTTTAAAAACATTGTCTGCTCATTGAGTACACCTGTAATTACTATATTTAAAGCAAGAGAGTTTAACATTCGTAATATCAATCACAGGATAATTACATTGTAGGAGCTTTAGCATTTTTTTGAGATTCACATACATTCATACGTACAGTCTATCAATAAAATTGTATTAGTTACGTCGTTAATATTGTTGTTCAAGCAAAATGGACGTCCATCATAGTACGTCATCATTAATTATAAAGCTTTCAAATTTGATGTGGGCGATTATTCAATATGCTGTTATATTAAAGTTTTAGAGAAAACAGAGTTTTCTCACAGATTTCATTTTATGAAAAAAATGTACGTTACTAAAAATTATTACAAAATTATTACAACTAAAAAATATTATTAATATGTAGGCTTAATATACAGATAAAGATTTTAAAGATAACATGAAGATATAACAAACAAGAATTTATACAAACGTTTTTACATCCTATTTTTATAATTGCTAAAATTTGAAATTATACCTGCATTTGTGGAACTAACTTGTATGCATTTATGATTCGCGTAACAAACGTTGAATCAAGTCGGACATCTTGGGGTTAATCTAGTTTCGCACGAAAACACACTAATGTAATTCCTTCCTACTCGGCTGCATTCCAAACCGCAAGAAGAGGCTGCGTTCCGCAAGAACTCCGCGTTTATATTCCGTTCCTTACTCGAGATAAGGACTCGGCCTTTACCATTGTAGGTGTCTCAACCACTTCCCTTATAAAGGACATCTAAGTGATTTGCATATTAATACAGAGAGATATGTTCACTGCTCGCGGTTTTGCCGGAGATTATAAGTGCATAGTAGAGTAAGCGTACGGTCTATTATGTGACTAGAATAGCTGCTGAAGTAGAGTGACAATAAAAATTAAACCAAGCGCGAGAAAAATTGTGATCGTGACGAAAATTAATTAAATTTTACCATTATTCTAATTTTCATATTTTAACCAAAAAAAAAAGAGAAATGTTAATCAATTATTTTAACATGTGGATACACGAGTAGAGAAGATTTTACTTTATTATAATAAAACTTCGATGAACTCATTAAAATTTCAAGCAGACACATTTTTCTCTGTCGAAAAGAATCGCGGCGCGAGATAACATTTATTATCTCGTTCATAGTACTCGTTTAATTGGATGAGAATGTGATCTCTGCGCCAAAGAAAAATTAAAAATGCAACGCAAACAAATTGGTATTCGTGTCGACGCGACGGTATATCATCGGTGAAACATTACGTTCAGTGTAATTTATTGCCAATTATTCTACACCATGAGATACCTCCGCAAGTTTCTTACAGCGCTAATATCAATTCGTTAAGCGAGAGTAACGCGCTGTTCTCCCCGGCTGCACACAATTAGCAATTAGGTAATTTCGCTCTGTTCCCTCTAGCGACTGATGGAACGTAATTTTTATTTTTCATTGGCAACAGTTAGTTGCTTCGCGCTGAATGTAAAAAAGATAATACAATGTACAAGTTCCTACTAATGGTTTAATCCTTTTCAGTGCTCCTCATTTAAGTATGCATTCCTCCCGTGTACCTGCACGAACGTTTTGCTGCATAGAATTTATTAACTTAATTTATTTAAATAAGAAACATTATTTTATGAAATAAATATGCTCCGTATTTTATATTTTTCGAATCATGAATGAAATCTGTATACAAGTTATTACACATAATAAAAAAATCATATCTATAGCAATAATTATATAATCGAAATCTTAATACCTATCCATCATCGCAAAATTATCTAAAAGTATATTAATATAAGTATATATATCAGTATAAGTATATATAATAAATATTTGTTAAAATTTCTTTTTATGCAGCAAATTGATTTTTATTACATTATATTTAACTCCTCACAATCTTTATCGTAGCCATATTTTGAAGTTTCAATATTTACCTCAAAATAGAAGAATACTATTCTCAAGTCGACATTTTCCAAGTAGTTGTATGTGAAGATTTGTTGCGGAATTTTCAATTATACCTCTCCCGAAATTCTCTTGCTAAGAGAAATTGTGCTAAGTACTAGTTCTCCTTTACTGTTTGTCAAAGTAATAGCATGACCTACATCAATATAATGTAGCTGTTCATCTAATTAATTTAAAATTAGTTATCTTCAAAATTAGAGAACTTTTGTAATATATTTAAGTTTTGAAAATAGTGGATCTTAAGTTCTTTCTCTAGAAAAAAGCTTGATTTTATATTGAATTATTGAGGTGATTGAGCATTAATAAAATTTGAAAAAATATGTTATAAAACAGTAAAACTGCTGTTATAAATAAGGTTTGTGAAAAAATTGTTTTAAATTGATAAAGATTTATAAGGTATTTGCCAATTAAAGTAAAGTGTAAACATTACCGAAGTCATGATAAATCGTTGCAGTTCTGTACATAACTGTCAATTTGCGGATGTCTGTTGCTTTCAAATTTCTCCATAGGCGAAGTAATTGCTGTGACAGCGATAATTGAAGCAGAAAATCGACTTGTATCTACTTTGTTTCCTTCTCTATTGTAATTTCCTAACACTTCTTCGCACGAGTTGCGTTTCTGTCTGAGAGAAAGAGAAGAGGTTCAATTACTTCCACGCTATTATTCTCGCCAATGCCTTTGGGAAACTTGTCGGCGGACTATTTTCGAAGTACAATTCGAATCGGATTCTTGGATCTGACATGTACAAATATACGTTAAAACGTTGTCTTCCTTTTTCCGTTCTCGTGCGTCATGATAACTCGTAATTTAATTTCGTATCTGGAGATTTCATTGAAAGAACGGTTAAATAACAGAAAGAATATTATAAGAATATTACACAAGTGTCTAGTGATGTAAACTAAATATTCCGGAAACAAATTCTGAAATAAATCCTAAAACAAAAAAAAAACAAATACTAAAAATAATAAAAGATTAAAAAAATATATAAACAGCAAATTTTTGATTAAATTATTTCAAAACATTTAAAGTAAAATTTTTTTTAAATTATGTTGCATTTATGAATGTAAAAATGTAAAATTGTTCGCAGTATCGATTTCCAATTTAATTCTTACTTCTCATTTATAACTAATAATGTACGAATATGATAAATTGTTGATTCAACAATTTCCTGTTAAAAAAGAAAAAATATAGTAAAATGTTAAGAGCCACTTTGTCTCGTACTATTTTCAACGAAGTGCTATTGTTTTTACACAAAAATAGATTTTTTTTCGCAGACTCTCGAGTTTACACTGAAAACGAGCACTGCAACAGCTGTCGCATGCACCATACTGTATAGAGAATACAGGCGGGAAAAAGTTTTTAACGTATATTACGTGACCCGGTTTCATGCAAATAAATACTGTTATATGCAGAGAACGTCTGCTAAAGGCTTGTAACCCCAAACGATATCGATGATACTCCAAATTGGATAACGACGTTCGAGAACATGCTCGATAAATTTTAACAATGCAACTCGCGTTTAACACGAAGGTCGACATAAACGACTCGATAAAAATAGCACTTGCGTTTGACTATCAAAGTCACTATGATCACAATTAAGTTTTTTTCATATCCATTTCGCTTCTTTCCATCGTGTAAACGCTTTAATACACCCTCATAAACGTTGTAAGTATTTCCTTCTCCGAGAGGTAAACTCAAAAGATTTATTAAAGGCGCATGGCAAAGTGCTTTTCAATAGATTCATTTTCCACATGATAAATGTCATTACATGCTACTGTAAATATCAACTGCATCACTTCGAAGCACGGATATTAGTCTAGTCTCGCTTGTTCAATGCTTTCAAAGGCCAGCCCTTTAATTTTGGATTGAATGTTCACAAGGAACGCAAGGCTTCTTCCAACTTAGTGCAAAAGCAATATATGTACTTTACTAGGACTCCCTTGTAAATGAAATAAGTGTACCGTGACGTTCGGGCTTCATATTCGGTCTTCGGTCTAAAAGCAGCGCTGAGTCCGTCCTAATGAATCGATTTCTCCAAATTGTCACGAACTAGGATATTCGCGCATTTGTAACGTCGATATACAGCAGTAATAATAAATTGAGAACCTGAATCATTATGTTTACTATTAACATTAATTAAGTTTGCTTCGCTTCCTATCCAATAAAATTTAAAGTTTCAATTAAAAGTGAAATTAATTATATATATTGGTTTAAATGTAGCTTTATCAGTTTCACAGAAACACTGAAGTAGTAATAGTATATTTCTAATCAGTCACTATTTTCCAGTAGTCAATTCTCTTGCGGTCAGACGCGTTTGTCATTGCGGCATTTAGTTTTCTTTTTGATTTAAATAATCTTAAAAACAAAAATATTTTAATAATTACAAACACTTTTTAATAATTGTAAGTAATATTATTTAATTTTAAAAATTGTATTAAAATTGTACTATAATAAATTCAGTTAAAAAAACAGTTAAAAAGATGATATTTCAATATAATATGGATTATTCAGTTATTTCTTTTTTTTTCTTATAAATACAAATATAATATAAAATAATTTGCAAAAAAAGCATTAATTATATATAAAAAAATAATTGTATTAATAAATAATATAAGCAGTCTGAAATTAATAATTAAAAGAGGATATGTAAATATATTAATAATTATCCATAAAAATTGCGGCTTTACAAATGTTTAAACATTTAATCAATGTATGGCATCGGCAGATATGCCTTTTCAATAAAAATATCCAATTTCTCATACTTACTCAACCATATCAGAATCCTTAGCCACACGACACTCAACACCACGATCCACCAGGCATTTTCCGGTCACAGGATCGGGCGGTGCAAGATTGATGTAGGGAGGCTCTTCCAGAAAGGTTATTTTGAGGTGAAACTTCTCTGGAACGCCTTGCGGAGGAGTGTGGGTATTGCCCGGCCAGACGATGTCCTTAATATCAAGACCCTCTTTCTCCCAAGACTTCCAGACACCGATCTGCCGACAAGTAGGTGAAAACAAATGTAGTTAAATATAGTACTAGCTTTAACAAATAACTAAACATCATATCATTAGCATACTTTTGTTTTTAGTAATTAAAATGTTCTTTTTTAAATTCTGTTAAATAATATAAATGGTAAATGACGGCACAGTGAGAACATTACTTAACATCAATTTATCAGTGCGGCAAATTTTAAAATTTCAAGAATTCTAACAAGATCTTTTTTGTCTTTGTAATTTTATTTAAGTGTTATTTTTATTTTTCTCTCTCTTCATGACTTATATATATATACATATAACCTTTGGTAAAAAAATTTTGCGGTTTCTCTTTGAAAATACAATTACAATTTTTTAACATTTATGCTCTATTCAAATAATTTAAAAAGTATTTTCTGTAAAATGGTAATCAGCTTTTTAGTAATTTTTCACAATATTCAATACTTTTATTTAATGTGCGTAGAGCGTTTTACGATGCAACTTAGATTGCGTTAAATTTTGTATTGCTGGCGATTTACGCTTGATTGCGTGTAAAGTTGTTTTCAGAAAGTATTGAGGATGAAAGTATAACGTGAAACGGAAGCAAAATTACAAAGTTTTTCTTGGATTTCTCTGGCTCGCTACGTAACGAGTCTGATACGAAAGAAGGTTTAGTTGCACACCAATATAAATTCGTGTACTTCAACTTGCTTGCTTTCCAGGCGTATCGTTTCTCACTATCGAGCAATTTACTTCCTATTCAGACAAAATTGTATTCAGTAATGGAGTACCATTATTCAACGTCAATAAAAATTTTATAATACATCCATTATTACTGCTGTTATCGTTTTAGAAAATCTAACATTGATAATGATTGGTCCGATCGGCTGAAACTTTAGATACTTTGCTTACTGCCATGAAGAAAGAATTAAGGCAAGATAAAGAGGATAGAAACATAATTATGTTCTGATTAATTCTTTGACAGTAAAAATATAATTCAAGCAGAAATAATCGGCCCACAGTTAGCTTGAATTGGAAATTGTATAAATTCACAAAAAGAAATATGATCAAACACGAAGAATCGCCTTAACCGAATATGGCCTTTATCATAGCTTATTAGTTTAACACTAATTTTATTTCTGCTTGAATACGCCTTACGCGTATCCAAGCAGAAATATAATTAGTGTGTTAAACCGATAAGTTTAAATAAATACTAAAGATATATTATAAACAACTATTTGAAAGTAGGAATAAAATAAACTAGTAACATATATAATTTCAAAGTAATAATTCATTTAAAAAATACAAAAACCGATTTCATGATTTACATGTTAAATTCCAACAATTTCATATTTCTTGTTGCAATATTAAGAGCATTGTAGTTTTGCTCCGAGCAATTTGATAACGGATGTGCTATCGAAATGTGAAAATAACGCTGATGTAATTTACGCCAGTAATTAAAACCATTTGCACATATATCAAACATTTCTGTATGTTGAAACATATATGGTCGAGCCAGGTCATGTGGGTGAAAATACGTGACTGTCGCGTCGAAAAGAAGCGTGGGCAGCATTGAAAAGTGCACTCAGCTTTCCTGTATCCCCCGAATTACATTCGTAAAAGCTTCGTAAAAAAATAAAATTTATCAATTTTTAATCGTAGTTTCTCGTTGAGTTATAACGATATTCATAGAAAAAGAAGCAAAATACACATAAAAAATTTTAATAAACTATTTAATTGACATTAAATTTTGAATTCTTTTGATTTCGCTATCTGAAATTGAAGAATTTTTTGATATTTTAATATTAAAACACAGTTCAATAAAAGACTTAAATTAACAACATTGTCATTATTACATTTTCTAAATATAAAAAAAAAGTTTCTCGCATTTGTTATATGATAGAAATAAAATATTCTCTTAATATATCAAGAATAAATGTTATTTCTAATGATTAAAAATGAATCTTCGAAATTTATCACAAAAAATGCTTTTGTTTTATGTTAAGAAAAGGATTAGAAAAGATTAGAAAAGTTCGAGAAAATTATCTGTTAATTCAAGTAGTATCTGAAAACAATATCAATTTTTGTTCTCATTATATATTATTAAATAGATTTATCTGAAATATTCAGAATAAGAAAATTATTCAGCACAAATATCTACATAAAAAAATTAATAAATTAAGATGTAAAATATTACATAAAAGTAAATTCTAATGTACAATTTTTCTATAAAAATTATAGAGCACAATTTAATCGTAGAAGATTTCTGAGAATTATATGAGAAATTTCTTTTTATTAAATAATGTAATATATTATAGGACCGTACATTTATGATAACACAAACTATAGAAATCAAAGCCTTAAAGCCTTAAATAGTCTAGCTGGATCTTAATGCTTGTATGATTCTTATGTGAATTTATATATTATGTTACGTATGTAGTCCCTAGAAACGCGAAATGATTTTTCTTGAAACGTTAACTCTACTAAACTACCGCAGTAATATTACGAGTTAAATTGACAAATTGTTGACACTTATTCGCATCTTTGAAACGATCTTAATAATGTTGAATGACATATTAAAATCTGTTAAATTATTAATTCTTTTTATTATTTTTAAAAAGGCAAACTATTCCACTTATATATAAATATTGTAGTAAGTATGTTTACTGTTTCAGATAAAATATGTACAAATCTATTTTTTGCTATAAATTTTTTATGATATTTCAAATAAATTTCAATGTTATTTTCTTAAAAATAGTTATATATCCAATATGAAACTTTCAACAGATTGTATCTATTTCTGTCACACTTCATCAACTATTCATTGACTCTCGTGAGATGCGTTTAATCGAGTGCATTCGAACGCGAATTGATTTATTCCAAACATTCCAAAACGTTCTATTCAAAGAGGTAATTTTACGGTGATGTGAACAAGAAGCCAAACTAGGACAGTTTATTTACATCGTCAACATAACACTTACTCTGTACATTTCCGTCATTTCGTCGTATGCATTGCGCGCTGTTGTCAATAGTTATTGTCTCTGTTGACCCGCCAAAATTTATTTGGCAGTCATGTACTACAGCGAAGGAAGTAAATGACTTCTTGTAGAATACGTAGCAACTTTTCAGGTGCCAGGGGCCAATAAAACGAAATTGCATTGCTCCGGTGTGAGTGTTGCTCAACTTCTGAATATGTAAAGCTTTCGCTGGCAATGCGAGCGAGACATCTACATATTAGAAACCAATACTGCACGGGGGAATAGGTTGCACCGAGCATGTTGCCATGAAAATTCATATCACGCCCGTGTACGATAGTATGATCGTACACTTTTTATCCCGTCGTGAAAAGGTACGAAAAAAATCAAAACGCGCAACCTTTCAATCAAAATCCACCGTTCTCTCTAGAAAGGCCGAGGATCATCTAGGTGATTTATATATGCGTGATTAAAAAGCTCGGGATTCGGCGTTACGTGTATTCGGGGCTTTTCGCTCGCATACCCATCGACTATGTTTTGCGCCTGTGAATTAATATGCACGCAGTCGCTGTGTTCTGTGCGTTCCGTTATGGAAAATCCTCCGTTTACGTCAGAATTACGACAAGCGCGTATTTTATGCGTTAACGTGGTTACATCGGATCCAAGAAAGATTAACGAAAACGACGTCAAACGGGATATTTGACAAACAGAATCACATTTTGAGGGAATACGAAGGATAATCATAATTTTTGGGATATAATGTCACAAACTGTATAAGAGAAATATCAAAGAAAATCGGATATACGAATTATGTACCATTTAATCCTTTGATCCGCGACATAATAAATAAATCCGCGTAAAAATAATAATTAATTAAAACAATAATTTTTATGCTCTTTCTATAATAAGTCAAAATTATTTGTGAGATGTAAATATAAATCAACTACAAATATAAATGAAGATCTCCGACTGTTGTGGTCTCTTCATTTCCTTTTCAGATATCCAAGCTCGCAATCACCAAAATTGTATCTTCATTTTAACTCGCGGTAACAATTAACAACAGGATAAAAAATATGTATTTTCTTCTGCTCTTGCTCGTTATTCAGCTTAATTTAAATCGCGGATACAACGTGGGTCAGTAAACCACAAGAAAGACTCAGAAATTAAACTTCCACTAAGAAATATTTCGCAAAACGTCATATGCAATGACGCCGGCTACAAAGCGTCAGTGATGAATTAATGACTACATTAACATGCCATGAATTAATGAACAGATTGCAAGTTCATTACACGAGTAGAGATTATATCGTGTTAATTGCACGTAGATACGCCGTTCTTTGACGTTGATATTCTCTGTCGTGTTTCTCTCGTCAAGGCAATTGCAAACGCTCTTTTGACGTTGGATCAACGCGATGTACTGTAAAATCTTGTGGTATCTCCTAATTATTATGTTCTCGTTGGTACATCATTCCTTAATTATAAGTTCTGCCGCCTGTTTAGTTTGTGACACGTTAGCAGTTACATCTTGTTAACCAGTTTGTTCCGCCGTGACGAAACCCGAAATTTCCACAATAATAGCAGCAGTTACAGTTATGAGACATGCAAGTTGACATACTGTAGATTATTGTGTATACGTGACGTTATTCAAATATCTTCTTCTAAATATTGTCCTTCATATATTAACGTCACTTTAAATATGTATATTTGTTATTTTGTACCTATATCTTCATTTATATGCAAAATACATTAATGTGAAATATAATCCAGCTCACATATATTTAGATAATAAATATCGAATATGAGTAATATATCATACACAATTTCAATTAGTTTAGAAAAATAAATAAAGACACTATAATATAAATAATTATCAAATCAAAATTAAGAATTTAAAAAAAGTTCTGTTACAAAAAAATATAAGAGATTTATGAAAGCAATTTTATATATTGTAAACAACAAAAAATTATACAGAATGTTCCGAACTTAAATGTCCAAATTTCAGGAGCATGTAGGGAATCAATAAATTAAGAAAAAAAAAATCCTTAAGAGATATACTTGTTTTTGTTTTGTTTTGGAGAAAATTGCAAAAAAAGATAAACGTAGTTTTCATTTTTATATATTATTTATTACTTATTCATTCCACACTTATTTATTCACATTGTCACTTGCTTAATGTAGATATTGTTCACAATGTTGGCTTGTTGCAACAATGCAAGCATTGCGTTTAGTACGAACAGTTCGCGTTGCAACCAAATATTAATCTGTAATACTCAACGTAATGACTCGCCGATTCGGCATTCTTCTCTCTGGAAATCAACGCGTATACTCTCACACCGCTTCTGTATTACTGTTGCAGAAATTATACATGAAAATTATGTCAGCATATTCAAAGTTAGAATATGTACGCGATAATTATAACAAGAGTAATTCATTCGGTGGCTTTTGATAAGTAGCTGATAAATTTATAGGAGAAAGGCAGAAATATAAACAAAGTATTTCCCAGAATATTATTGTTTTCATGTATAATTTCAGCGTTAATACTAGAGATAGTGCAAGAACAAAGCAATTACGTTTGTATTTTTTTGCGATTTTCTTCGACACAAAGCAAAAAATAAGGATTTTTCTAAAGGACTCTTTTTCTTGTAGTTTATCGATCCCTTACACGCTCCCGAAGTTTTAACATTTAAATTCAGGACACCCTATATATCTAAATTTTATATTTGATTGAAAATATATCTTTATGAAATTTTAAAAAACGAGATTTGAACATCGTCCAACGAAACATCGATTTGCACTTAACGCAATATGGTCCTAAATTTAAATTTCAATTCGTTATCAAAAAGAGTATTTTTTTAAACATGACTTTGGTCGTCATTCTTCTTTTCCTTTTTAGATTATCCTGAATATAATTTAAAATTTCAACTGTGCATGATGCGAAAACTTACGGAGAATTCGTTGTGTTAAGAATACTAGCGGTCTTAGAAAAGATTAATTGGCCCGCCCCGGATTTCGACCGCGACATACAGTTCCCGCAATAGCTGTCCCTTCGATAATCTCAGTTAGGTCATGGGGAAACGGGGATTAAGGATATACATTGTCCGCATTTTACTGAAACCGTTTGCGGCAATACATTCAACAGTATTTGGCATGGTTCCAGTTATCCTGTTAAGTCCGCTACGGTGCTCTAATCTATAAAACTTCCGACTTAAATTTCCACTTGAAAACATCCTTCTCGAAGGGACGGACAATTTTTAAGCTCGTTCGTAGGTCATGGTGCTCCGGGGCATTGCAATTGAGAATGCGAATGGAAAAGAACGTAACTCAACAGACATGGTGTAGGAGAAAAAGCATACGCGGCACGTGCACGCTCACGATACTCTTTCCGCCGAAAATTTGACGAGTTATCGCACTCTAAATTGCTGCAGCGTCTGAATTTTTTGGTCAAATAAAATGATAAAGCATAGTATATAATGTATTTATATTGTAGTTTTCTGCCGTTTTTCTTACAAACTATGTTCGCGCTATGTTGATTTATATTGTTTATAGATTAAAATTGTTATATTAATAAATAATAATTTTTTCAATCTATTAAATTGGAAATCATATAAGAAATTTTATATCGTAGAGAATATTATCATAACTGTATTGTAAAAATAAAAATGTATTACACTGTTATAATAATTATTAACAAAAATACATTTTAAATATATTATAATAATATTTAATAAATGCAAATAATGTGGAACAAAGTCAGATGCAAAGATTAAATAAATTATTTTGTAAATATACAAATTTAATATATTTATCTGTTAATCTGAGAGAAACATATTAAATTTAATGCAACATAAATTATATTGGAATATAATCTGTGTTTATGCAATTGAAATGCCGATATAGTTATTTATAAATAAATATATAGCAGATGTAAAATAACGCGCTACAGACCTAATGTCGAATGTCGTGCAAATAATTCTGTACGATAAATAAATTCAATCTATTTCTATAGTTTCCCGATTCTCTGTTCTATAGACAATTAACATCATCCATCGATGAGTAAATGGAAGCATCAAATAGCACTATTCGAACAATTTCGCTAATTAGTTCATAACGCTGTACACATTGCATGTGTCTTAGGATACACACGTGCGTCATCACGCATGTACATACATCACACGCTTTGATAACGGTATTGAAAAGCTTTTGAGTGACCCCGCGATGTTATATTGTCGATAGTTAATTCTGGAGGCAGGCTTACACAGTTTCGCTGTTTCCGATAATTGACTAATTATTCGTCCCATGCTTACAGCTAACCATTTAGACACGACGAACACCGATTACCACCCGTTGTGCATGATGTTTCCAGAGTGTGGTTCATCTCGTCCTCTATTCTCAGCATTGTGTTGACAAGAAGGCTACAGATATAGTCAGAAGTTTCATGAAATATTCTCGTTAAAGTGTTAATAACATGAGAGAGTTATTACAAAAGTTTGTTGGAAAGTACAGATATGAAATCGAAATGACGTTTATGATTTTTGCATAATTATAAGTTGCGTAATTCTGATTCTTGCTATAATTAAATATATTATAATCTAAAATAAAAATTTTTTATAAATAAAAATATGTGTATTTATATAATCATATTTGCATCACAAAGTTTCTGCTATTCCGAGAAATTAATTGTTTCATTTCCATCACATTACCATCCATTAAGTTTATAATTTCCATCATCATTCTTTTCTATTTTTTATTAAATTCAATCTGCAGCATACAATATATTGAAAAACCTAAGAGAATTATTTTAGGTATTTCAATAAGGTATTCAGTAAATAATTCTTCCTTTCTTCAGATACGCCATTCTACCGACTTAATTGATTTTTCTTTCTTGGTCACCTTTTGTTATCTTGCCTGATTTCGCACTAAGGATTTCAATGTAATCCTCCGGATTGCCAAGGTTCTCCAGAATGCGTTTTTATTTGAAAGAATGTAGGACGTTGCGAAAAAAATCGATATAGCTGCAGTGCAAAAATAAAGAATCACTTTGGCGCAAAATCGGTAGATTATATTGCAGACTATTTCGTTATAGCTTTCACGCTGTAAAAAATCTAAACGTTTTGAAAGTAACGTGACGCGAATGGTATATCAAAGGTCGGAAATGGTCATCGTGAATGGCGTGAGAATTGATCGTCAACGTTTTGCTAACGTTGCTGTTGATTTTGGTGAGCTATTCAAGGGGTCATCGATATTCGACTTTGTACATGTTCGCTCCGTTAACTATTGCACATCCTAATTAATTGCATACAAATTTTAATATATATAACTTAATCAATTAATGTTATGTTAAATATGTTATATGTTATATAGTATTCTGTTTATCTATATTATTTGAAATTAATTGCATTTGTCCGTTAATTAATTACGTCATTTGTTTCTCGAAATCTATACGTAATAAAAACAATTTCATTCATTAAATTATACATTGTATAACTTATTACCAAATAAATTATTTAATAAACATTTTAAGTTTTATTATAATTTTAATCTAATTTTAATCTAATAACACTACAACATAAAAATGTTTCTAATATATTATTAATTTAATATTAATTAATTTTTAATAAAAATAGATATAGAAAAAATTTTTCTATATTTTTAATTTTTAATTAAGTTAGTAATTGCGTTTTAAAACCTTTTTGCTTGTGTTAGAGATATTTTTAAATATAAATATTTTCAATTAGTTGTAGTTCATACAACCGGCATGAGGAAAAACATATCGATTATAAGAACATATATATATTTTTTCTATATTCTTTGCCAATATCCAAAAATAATATACGCTATTTCAGAAAATGAGAAGATAATAATAATTGGTTAAAATTGCCACTTTATCGAACATGAAATTCAAGTTGTATTGCTCATATCTACCTTGAATTCTGAATCTCTAGGTTGCCAGACATTATTAAATTACTCACGCCTTTGACCAACAATCAATATCTTTTTACCTTCAATTTGCTGCAAACTACATAATATATACGTTTATATTACAAAAAAATAGTAATAGATTTATCAATTATTTGAGTATAAAATATTTTCTAATTAATTTTATATGTTATTTCATGTAATTTTTTTATATTTTGATTACATAATTTTTAATATTAATTTTCAATATAATATTTAAAAAATAAACAATTTAAATATCATAAAAATTTATAAGACATAAATGCAAAACAAATAACATAAATCAGTTAAAAAACTATTTATTATAAATTAATAAAACATAAAATGAAATACAGGAGTCATTAATACATATTTAAGTATGACACAAATGATCAGAATACAGCTATAATCAGCAATAAGTTGATTAAAAATCAAAGAAAAAAAAAGAAATAGTAGAAAAAGTAACAATAGTAAACAATTGTAGAAAAAGGAAAAACAAGCAATTAATAAACTAGACGTAGTAAAATATTATATTATATTTGGAGCAATTTTTTATCGTTTAATATTTACTTCAAAAACAAGAACTAAGAAAGAAAAGAAACAGCAAAGAAAGAAAGAATATCAGAGACATGTACACAAAGGAATGTTTGAAATATTAACTAAATGGCCGAGTATTCGTCGGAAGCACGTTTATCTGTGTACAGTTGATTGTCGGAGTCACATCGCACGTTATCCCACTCTGATGCATGCATACTAATTAATTCTAGTTCCATACAGCTTCCTAAGTGACGACCTAATTTCGCACGATTGCGCGAATACAGCAGGTTCTGGAGTAAACTGCGTTCCGGCGAGTTTGGTGCGATTCTTGCCTCGAGAATTGGAATTTAGTGTACCTAACGTGATTAGCCGATCGACGCGTTTCACGCGCGATACTGCTCGCATCGGACAGACTTTGATCCAATATAATCCGCTTATTTTGCAAAAGGTTGGCAATTTAGTAGTGAAATGTGCGAGAAAACATGCGCACGCCGGAAAATGATGCATCACTGGTGCCGTTGAAATATTATCATGAACACCTGGCGTCCTTTATTAGGATTGATATCAGAAAGATCTAATTTCCTTCAAGTTATCACGCGAACAACTGTATGTATAAATCAGATGAATCTATTTATCCTTGTAAAAGTCAAAGATATCCACGAAGAGATACCGCAAACTTATATAAGATTTAATTTTTTTGTAGAAAAAAAATCTATGTATCTTAGCACGATATAATTTCTCAATCATTTTGTAAAATTTAAGTTTAAAAAAATATTTTAAAGAACAATTTGTTCATTATGAATCTAATATATTGTGTCGTATTTATAATTACATAGAAGAATTATTATACATGAATATATTATTAATATTTCTAAAATATTAACAATATATAATTTCCTTGAAATATTAAAATTTTTTGAAATTGTTGTAAACTTGATTGTACAGCCATTATAAAAATGGAAATATTTCAATGCTTTTAAAATTCTCTTGAATTCGTGATACAAGGCAGCTTGCATTTAATAGCATTATTTACGCCATGCTAATGTATATTATATGGCATAAGAATATTATTAACATCTCAGATCCAATATTTACTGTAAAAAACATGTATTATTCAGTTGCTCATAAACGGCTATCTCTCATTAAACAAATCAAATAAAAAAATATAAATACTTCATATTTTAATTATAAAATGCTTTTACATCTGTACATTATAATCCTGTTCTCCTTTATCAACTTGTCAGCTCGATCTTGCTCAGGAAATATCAAGTCCGCCTTCCAATATCTTCAATTAATTATTTGTAGCACAGTGAAACGGAAGGATGTCACTGTCAAAATGAGATTAACAGAAACATGAGAACTCTGAAATCTGTCAGTGATAATTCACGCTGACATGGTACAGACGTAAGATATAATTAGAAACGAGATGTCGACAGGCGTGGTTGAAATATCACGCGATGAGTTCTAGTCTTTAGAAGAACAAAGTGATGATCGTCTCTAAAAGAAATAATTAAAATCGTGACTAGCCCACGCGAATCACTAGAATCGAAGAGGTCGCGCATGTTGGCGTAACAAAGTTTCGTGTTCCGCCGCGTTGGTTGCAGGGCAGCAAATGAAATTTTAGCGCAGCTTTCATTACGTGACGAGCTAGGTGCTGGATTAATAGGATTTTAATTACAGCCTTACCAAGATAAGCGCAGATAAATGTCACAACGAATATAAAGCTTGAACAAAAGTAACACAAATGCATCTCCTCTACACTTAAATAATGCATAGATGTATTTCAGACATATAAGGTATTATCTTGAATAAATTATTTATTTTTTAATATTATATTATAATAAGTATTATATAAACGTTTTATATATTATTAAGATTAAAACATTTTTATAAAAATGTTCGAAATTGAACTAAAATTATAATTTCTGGACTCTTTCACTTATAAGAAATTTTTATAAGAAGATTCTTGTAAAGATACTAAGTTTGTAATATATGTTTATCACGCATTCAGATTTAGACTCTAAAAAGACAAAAGATCTCTTAAACCTATTTTATAGTATTCCTAACTATTATTATATTACATACTTCATAGATTTTCTAAAAATGGCTATTAATTTATATGAAAAATTATTAATTCATAATTATACTCACTATAAAAGCTTTTAGAAATTTACTAAAAATGTAAACGCATAGAGGTTTATGTGCATTAAAACTTGCATCGTTAATTTCTACCTGACTATTTTTGCATTGATTAATAAACAGGAAATGTCAACATCATTTTCGATAAACATGATATATATCTTAATTCAAATCTTATAGTTTTTTGATTTTGTCGTAAAGCTAAATTCTAGAAAAGCGCAATTTAAAAAATAATTCATCCTATGAGATTCCAAAAGATTTGCGAGTTATCGTGTCGTGATCTTATATTATTTTTTTATGAAAAAAGATGATAATAGAAAGAAGTAACACACGATTAAATTAGTTTTATAAGTATTGTAAATAATATTTATGTAATAAAGAATAATAAACATATTTTTAATATTTTTTCAATGTTGTTATGGACTTTTAGACTATAAAAATAGTATTACATCAAAAAGATTCGAGGCTTTTTACATAGAGTTAATCGAATATCAATATTAGAACAATATTTTATCAAAGTAGAGTAGTGCACCGGCACGGATCATAATATATTATGAATAGCCAGCACAAAGTATAAAAGCTTTATCAGCTATTCGGCAAAAAAAGTCTATCTTGATGGTAAGCTCATTCTCCACAAATGATGAATTTACTGAAGCGGATGGATGATAAATTTTTACCTGTGTCGAGATGTCGTGATTTTCACAACGCAAGCGTTTCAAACTTTAATGAGGCAACGAAAGAATTTCCTGGATCAAACGGTTCACTGAACAAAGATGGATTCGTGTCACGAGAGGAATGTCGAAAGGTGGAGTTAAACTTCGATGGCATTTCTAACGAAATTCCCATCAAACTTGTGAAACTCGATACCGCTGTAAAACTTGCAAACGTAGTAAAAATCTCAACGGACACTCAATAATACATTACAATATGACGCTAATTTTGTAATAAAATGCTGAATAAAGATGGTGCAGAAATCCAATTGCAAAACATTTTATGTCACACTTATTTTTTATACTTTATCAGAACACATTTTAATAAATTAATTAGTTAATTCAACGATAATAATTTAATTAATAATAAAATTAAATTTTTAAAAATATTATTAATAAAAATATAGCAATAATAATTAAAAATATAATGATAAGAGAGATGGTATAAGTATATTTAACATTTAAAATTACGTTTACGACCGTTTGAAAATCATAAATTTTCTAGTATCTAATATTTTATGCAAAACTTATCATAAACTTCAGCGAAAAGAAAATTTTCCTAACACAATATCTTCCCCATCGGAAATTTCTATTGCGCACGTTAAGAGATGCTATATATTAGTTTTATCTACCACAAAGCACCACGCAGTAGTACCTCCACCTGCTGCGTACGTGACAATCGTGTTACCGTTTCTATGAAGGAAACGGATGCGTCCTGAAATATCTCGCAAAGCATTTCATAACACGATTATGAGCCATCCAGATCTGACAATATCTAGAAAGCATCAGCTAAACAGAATATGTCTTCGTGCGCTGTGATAAGTTCAATGAGACTTAATGAAAGCCTACACTGACGCATTAATTTATTATCGCGAATGATCTAGCGCCGCATAATAAAAACGGTAAAAGAGACGGATTACGATATGAAGTTATTCCGCCGATTAATAGCGTAACTTTGCGGTTCTCCGCAGCAAATGAGCAGATTGCAAAAGGAACGTCATCGGCGCCGGATGTAAAAGGAAGCTAAAGTTTACCGCAATTCCGCGGTTTCAGCTCCGTAAATCCAATGTAACGAAAGAGACGATCACGAAGTTATATATAGCGTGACCTCTTTGAGCCTTTTCGACAGCGAGGGCGATAAATTCTACATTTTTACTCGATAACGCTTCTTCAGTTTGAAGCTAGCTCGTGCACGACAAAAAAAACTTTCCATTGCATTTTTTTATTTTTTTTTCAACAGTTTTGTTTTAACGAAATATACCTGTGAGTTTATTTTCCATTTTGTTTTATTTAACACCGATTTTACTGGAAAATTTTTTTCATCGACTATAAACATCGACTAGAGACATATAAAATATATATTTGATTTTAATAAAAATTTGTCTAATTCATAAATATATAATTAGAAAGATCTTATATAATAAATAACAAATGTATTAACTTTTGATATTCCTATTTTTTATGTCATAATAATTCGCTGCCCAAAAAAGTTTTTTTTTAGCGCATAAGTATTTTTTTTCGCTAGAATATAATAGAAAATTAATGTGTCTTTGTTTTTAACCCAATTTTTACACTAAAAATTCTTTCTGTTATACAACTTTATGCAAATATATGCAAACGTTTCGTTGCATTAATGGCATCGCAATAAAATATTCAGTTTCGTTCGTCAAGGATGCCGTGAAGGTTGTAATCTTGATATTCGGCGCTTTGATTTAATTATTCGTTCGTCTTCATGTATTTATTTTTGAACGTTCAGAGATGCATCACATCTCGCATCGCGACTAGCAATAGCTTCTGGAAGCTATAAAGTTTCGTGGTTGGTAAAGTGCATGTAAGATGATTTGAACTTACCTCTTCCCAGACGAGTTGTTTGCTAACCCCCGGCCGAAGGTTCATAATTTTCAACTCCGCCGCCTTTAACACACCATCTTGAGTGAACTCTACGTTTGGCTTTCCTTGATCACCCTCGACCGAAACGTTCTTCAAATATCTAAAAAAAGAGAGAGAGAGAGAGAGAGAGAGAGAGAGAGAGATACAATGTGTTATAATATATAAAGAAGAACAGTACAAAAACTGTAAGCTTTGTAAAAATTATATTGAAAGATATTATAAAATATTAAATGCGATGTGTATACATATATTTATATAATAAGATTATAATATTAAATTTATTAAATAATGTGTAATAAAATTAAATCATTTAATAAAGTAAACATTTTCATTTTGTAATATTACATAAAATAAATAAAATACTGTATTATCCTGAGAATATATAGTTCTCGAACATTTTTACAAAATTCTGCTAATTTATTACAAAGTTTGTAAAAATTTCTTATAATACCATTTAAAGAAAATTCTAATCTTATTTAGAAAGTTTCGCATGAATGATGCACGAATCTATCCACATTTTAGCAAATTATGTGAAATTACTTGAAAAATAGATCCCCTGTGCTCCATCGTGATTCACCGATGCCTTCGCAGCTCAGTTGAGTGTTCAGACTTCGATTCGCATTTTTCGGATCATTGACAAAATCTTCGACACCGTAAGCGTAGACCTTGATTGCCGTGGTGATTTCGCTTACCAAACTCTCACTGCTGGTATCGAAATGTACACCTGCAGCAACAAAGAGATATCGGGCGGATTTGTTAAAACAATTTTATATCAGTAAGAATTATATCAGTTTGCACAATACCAATTCAATCATGCCAGAATAAAGAAGATTTTCCATTTCTTTTTTTTTTTTTTGCTTTCTTTTACCGATGATAATCTGATAGAAACAAGCGGACAACCAAATAAGCTTAAAAGTAATTTATGAAATACTGATTTTAATTTTCAATATAGAGCTTATTGCTTAAACTCTCTTTGATAATTCATAATTTCGCATAAACTTGCGATTTACAAAATTTGGATTTTTGTGATAACTGGACTTCAATTCGATTTGATATTTTTTTAGTTGTTTATTTTTGAATAATTTCATCGTTCTGTTTATATTAAAAAACTGTGTAAAAAATATATTTTTAAACTTAAAATACTAAATATTTATTTGTAATTTAATTAAGAAATAAGTGAAAAATGAATTTTTTGTAGATATGATATAACTTAATAAAATAAACAGATAAAAATAACAGAAGAATTTCATCCAAATTTATAGTAATTTTTTTCGTTATTCCTACTGTTGATTTTACTTTGCTTATATTAAAAAATTTTTTTATATTGATTGTCTCTTTTTTATATGTTCAAAGAATATATCTTTTTTTATAGAAACACGAAGATGCGCTTTGTAAGATTTTATTCAACCAGATTTTTATGCAATACACTGCGCCAACTACATTTCCATAAGTGTGTATCAAAAGTGTGAGCAGGATGCGAGAAGGAGAGAAAAATGAAAATAAATCGATGTATCACAAGGCTGAGAAACGTTGGCGATTCATGCCAGAGCTGCTTTCTTCTTTTTCTTCGACCAGAAGTTGACCCGTGAAAATCAAGTCAACAAAAATTTTCTATATTGTTTGAGTATATGTATTTCAGAACGAAATATTCTTTGAAAATTTAGCGAGATACAGAAAAATCTTGAATTTCACGATTTTATTTTGCAGAGCTGCAAACAGTGCACAACATCTTTTTGATAAAACACATAAAATTCTTACTTTCTTTCGTGTTAGCTAACGTAAGATAAATGTGGATTTATATGGATGAATATAGTTGAATATATACTCTTGCAACAGAAAGAACTTGAGAAAGGAAAAGACAGAGAATATTAAATATAAGCAAGCAACGTTTGCTTTGCTTGATTCGTAGCAATCGTGTTTTAAGAACACGAGGTGTTTGCGTTCTATATATATATATAGAACGAGTTTACCACACTAGTTTTAGCTCGCAGAAATTCAGACGCGAGAGATTCAATCTAAGTTATGTTATTCTACATGGTTCACCAGAAGGAATTCGGCGAATTTATTTTTCTCTCAAGGATATTCTTAGAAAATTCTCAAGGAAGAAATCAATTTTCTGTTTCCGCGATTCTGGTCACGGTGTGAATAACTCTCCCGTTTAACCGCCCGAAAGCCATGCATTCTTTCCAATAAAAGGCGTACTCTGAATGTTAACATATGTGTAACCGAAGTAAATACTCCGTTTTACCGAGATGCCTAGCATATTTAAAAGAGATGTGAGATTATATATTATTTTTAATGAATTCTATGTAATGATTAGAATTATTTTCGTATTATTGTGTACACATACACATTATGTTTTTCTTTTAATTAAAAAAGATAGATTATTTTTAATTTATTTTCAACATAATATATATTTTAATTAAATTATTTTTATTATAAGTTTCATTAATTTTACGAAGTTTTATAATTTTTATGTAGTTTTAGATTAAAATATAATAAATACATATTTGATATAATCCTTAAATTTTGTGAATATATTTGGATCTTCTTTTATAAGATCTTCTTTTCTAATTAATTATAAAATAAGAAAGAAGGCTTCAGAAGAATGCTTAATTTTTCAGATATAAAATTATCGCAGAAAATTTTAGTCTAAACCGATATAAAAATTGTAAATTCAATTAAAATATGTTACAATTTTTTATTTATTTTTGTGAATGTTATAATATTGATTATAGTTTACGCACAATTTGATTGGAACTTCGTACACATAGACCTCGTAGTATTTTAAAATTAGGAGAATGTGTAAATCCAGTAACCGCGAATACATAAATACGAATAGTTTTACTACTCACCTAACATTCCGACCGGAAACTGACTGGGAGTTTGTAGATTCTCGATAACGCTTTGCGTGACGACCCACACATAATTCTCGCCAGTAATTTTGTATTCCCTGGCAGCGGTCAGGATATGAGTAGCCTCTTCTCTGGTCGAGTACAGTAGCATCACTCGAGACTCGCTGTTAACTAACTCGAGCAAATCGTGCGGTTCGGTAACCAGAATGGCGCTCAGTATGGTGAACTTGAATGTGTCCTGCATGTCGGAGATTCTCTCTCTGACCGCCTGTATGAAGTCGTCGTGACCAGCTATTTGCGAGGTGACTACGCTAAACTGATGCCACTTGTACCTCTCCAGGATACTCAGCATCGCCGCGGTCTGATGTTCCAGCGACGGTGCCAGTTGCAGCTGCAGACTACTCTGCGACGCCCGCTACAAACCAACGGAATTCCCGTTATGTTTCGTGAATGTTGACAAAGTACACGAACTATATGTTTATTTACACAAACTATATTTCAGTTCAATTTTAACTTCACTTTTACATGTTATAAAAAATATTTCTATGTGCAGAACAAGAAAAAGTAAATAGTCCGAACTTGCTTTATTGCAAACTGCTGTTTCATCTCGTATATTTCAATATAACTTGAGACATTCTTTGACGTAATGAAAAATTCATCTATAGATATTGTTTACGCGCAGAAACATTAAAAAATTCTTTTACTTTTTTCTCTCTTATTTTAGTTGTAATAACTTACTCTCTCCAGACCAGAATTATCAGCATTCCATGCAATCACAGGAATTCCTAAGTAACCGGCTAATTGAAGAAAATATTGAGCGCTGGCCGTACTGCGTCCGTATTGCTCATAGTTCATAAGGTATAAGATGGCCGATACGTTCACCGAAAGAAACTCCTTACAAAGCGAGTCTAAGATAGCTGAAACACAAACCATTATTTCATTAAATAGTAATCCTAATAAATAAACAAATAACATTTCAATTTTTTACCTTATTTATTTCCTTATTATTAGAGGAAATTTTTAAAAGGTTTTTTATTTTTATTATATATGTGTGTGTGTGTGTGTGTGTGTGTGTGTGTGTGTGTGTATATGTATAACATTCATATAATATCTTAACACAACACGATTAATTATTCTCAATTATTTGAAAGTTACAAAATAATATTCTTAGCAATAACAATCGTTTATGTGTGTTTACAATGAATTCCTTTTTCCGATTTGTTTTTACTTTTTTTTAATTTTACAAAGCGATCATATTAGCTAATTGAATGAATATCGACGAACAATTGGCGCCATATTCTGCAAGTTACAATAATCCAGTAAAATCAAGTGGATTTTCTATTCATCAGTATCACTAAACTTATTTCGTTGCTGAATGCATTATCGCTTAGCTGCTGGAATAAAACGGTACACGTAATTTTAATTTTTTACGACCACCATCCAGTTACGCCACGCTATTCTTTCCCGTTAAATTTATTTCTGCGCCTTTATCACACGCACGCCCATTTTTCGAAAAACGAAAAGCAAAACGACTACCATGAATATAATCAAACCTATCTCACGCAGAATATTTGACCGACTGACTTCGTTTTAGTTACAACCTATTGTTTCGAAATACAAAGTATAATAGAAAATTTTAGTTTTTTATTTCGCGTATGATATTTCTTCCATTTGACTTTATCCGATCCAATTTAAGCAAAAAGCATCAAGTTCACAACACAGAATTGAGATTTTAAAAGACAATGTAGTGCAGGGATTGGATTTAAGTAAACATTTTAGATAATGCTTTTTATTCCTTAAAGAATTTTGTATTTTTAGTTGTTTTTAACATAAAAGTAAGGATATTTTAATCTTTTAAACTCAAAGATAATATGTTGCAATAATTAGAAATCTGTCATTAAAATTAAAATTGATAATAAAATTTTAATGATGAATTTTCTAATATTGAATTTTCAATAATCCGTACATTAAAGATAAAGTTCGCTGTCAGCATTTATTTCACTTTTGACGGTGGTCGCATGTGTAATTTAAATCTCATAATTCTCATAATGTATGTATAATCGGTAATTTAATTCGATTAATCAGAGAAAATATTCTCTGATTCAGAAAATACTCCTATAATATAACGTTATTTCATTAAATATAAGTACTTTGTTGCTTTACCAAGTACTAGTCGAGGAGATAATTAATCGCCATAGAAGATCCGATTTGTCTTGTCCAATATGATCTTTAACGATCAACTCGAAATAATTTTAAAATGTATTATACAGCTGTAATTTGAATACGAAAAATTTTTATATATTTTAAAAGCACGTATATTTGACAAATAAACGTTGTTTTCTTTCAATCTTTATACTATTAATTTAATAGCAATTAAACTAAAAGAGTTAGATTTTAGCCTGCTAATAGCTATAAATATTTAAATAAAAGAATTGACATTTCTTTATCTATATATATCTATAAATAATTATATCTATGAATTTCCTTTTGTTTTTTATATTTTTTGTTTTCTATATTTCTTGAAATACGTCTGTATATATACTTATGCGTTATAGTTAATCTTATTCTCTTTTTAGTTCATGTATAATTTTAGAATAATTTATAAGTTATAATAAGTATTGTACGCACCTTGTGTTATGAAATTATATTGGCATATTTGAACATTGCACTTTCATATTCATTACTATGTTATATGCATATATTACGTTATTTATTTTTAGTGTAATTGTCACAGTATGTGCAAATAAATCATTAAAATATATAACTATTGCAATTATCGTAAAATCATTGATTAATTAATCCAGTCTATTCATGATTGGTTGTATATCTTTTAGTTATATATTTTAAAATTTTCACAAAAAATTTGACTAAAGTATCATACAAAAATCAATTTAGCCACTGAGAACAATTGAAATATGTATTTAAATAATAAACTTATACCTTTGATATTGACATCACAAAATACATTAATTAATTGGATTTGTAATGTGACTACATTAACATTACTAAATAATGTTATTTTAACGTAACAGTAGTTATTCACATGTATTGTTTCCAACACAAAGCCGCAATCAAGTTTGGCACAATAAAATAATATTTGCGTAGCACTCTATGCCTCTAATAAACAATGTTACAATAGAAGTGGAAGTACGAGTATAATAAATACGTTAACATGAGTACTTATGTAATTTATTTAATTATTTTACTTGTGACAGAAAAAAGCGTATATTAGGTATTCTTATCAAAAGAAACAACGGTGATTCAAAGTCATATTTTAACAATCCGTAGAACCCATAAATCTTTTAAATGATTGTATTAACAGGTTCAGTTTCACTTCTCTCTGTGTATATATATATACTATGGCCTATTTCAAATTATTGAAAACGTAGTATCATGAATGTAGTAGCTAAATCTGTATCAAGCAACAGCAAGTCGATTAACGTAAATTCCTTTGATCAGAAACTACCTTGACTTTGGAATATTGTATAATCGAGTGCCTCGTCGACCATGCGTTTGTAATTTGTTGAGATTGAACGTACATAGACCTTTAAAATAAACTTTAATACATAATAAAACAGTCTAAACACGCATTTTTAAGTATTACAATTAAAAAGATATATTACAATTAAAAATTACTTGTAACAATTAAAAATATAACAAAAATGTTAATCTCTGATAAATAATGTTAGTCGCAATGAAACTGCATCATTAATGTCGAGAGAGTTGTTCATTCATTTATCAATAAATATATCTCGTATATACATACACACACATATATGTAGACATTTTGCATTATTGCATTTGTTTGAAAATTTATAAATTATAATTGTGCTCATAAAAGTGATAAATGTTCAGAAAGAAAGGACAAATTGGTACCACTTGTGTTAAACTCTTATCAAGTGTTATTAACGAACAGGTTATTTATGACTTGTTGATATTTTGTCTAAATCGATGAATAGATTATTTACGACTTTGCGTGTCCGCGAAAATTAATAATTTCTAATGGAATGTTGAATTCTCGCTTGTAACAGCAAATGGCATTTAAAATTGGATACGTAAAATTATCAAATATGAACGCTGCTCCTCCCATCCGACAAATGTTAAATTAATATCCAGTTTTATTTAATTGTAAGTCTGTGATCACA
Source organism: Trachymyrmex septentrionalis (assembly GCF_001594115.1). Taxonomy (NCBI): domain Eukaryota; kingdom Metazoa; phylum Arthropoda; class Insecta; order Hymenoptera; family Formicidae; genus Trachymyrmex; species Trachymyrmex septentrionalis. The sequence continues at coordinate 1,793,550 of NW_017304428.1, read as the reverse complement.
CATTTATTTTTTTCACCAAATTGTGTACGTTTATTTCTATATAATGCTGTATATATTAGTGGAATATACCTTACGATTTCACATATCAATCTGTTAATCCGAACTGATACAGATTTACATCCGTAAATCCAGTTAACGTAATTAAACGCGCAATTCATCAAGATTAGTCACCTCCGTAGAACTATATTTGTAACGTTATTCTGATCGTGATTTGTGAGTAACTTAACACGATTCCGCCAATCCTAAATCATTAATATTAACATCTACATTGGCTGCAAATCAGAAATCGGTCGCGTTTGTTTCGACCAACAATTACGATGCCAATAACGACAATCATGACAAATTGAGGCTTCCGCATTATTGGCCGCAAAGATATTTCGCCGGTAATTACAATATTGCTAATGATTACACTATCGTAATCGGAGATACTAGCTTGGGAATGTTGCCTTGGCTGCTGCGGGTCAGCCCTTGTATATCGATAGTCAGCTTAACCACATATTAATTAATCAGGCTATTATGAGCGTGTGGAATAGGCTTCCATAGTTTCATAATTAATGGAAACCATTCTATCCTTCCAAATAAATATAGATTTAAGAGTTTAAGTAAATATGACGAAAAAATTTTTCCTTTATAGCCATAAAGATATAAATCTGATCATGTCTGACCATGACCTTTATTCTACTGAAAAATAGATTGCATCTGTTTATGTACAATCATTTATTAATTTAATTAGTGATGTTTAATTTCCTACGATAGGCGTAATACATTATTACAATAGAAATATAATTATTTTCAATTTGCGGAGGATGTACTTCTATGAAATAATAATAAAAAAGTCTGATTGTAAGAATGCCAGAAAAAAATTAAGAGAATTAAAATTTATTGATTAAAATTTATCGGTTAAAATTTAACAGTTAGCGCCATCATATCATATAACTGTTTTAAGATTTACTAAAATTTAATTAGAATGTATACTTTACATTTATTAAGCACGTATTTCGAAATATTAAAAATATTATCAAACATTTATAAATAAATGAGAAATCTTTTATTCTCGTTATATCGTAATTAATGATAAGATATAAAAATTTAAACAAAATGATCAGAATAATTATTTGTTTGAAAGTAATAATTATAAACTAAATTTGTTAACCGTGTAATTAGATGAATAGAAATATTGTTGTTATAGTATTAATATAACGTGAAAGCAATATTAAAAAATTATATTTGCATGTATTATAGTTTAATTATTCGTTCGCGTTTAACCGAACATTTTTCATAAATTTAATACGCAGCAGTTTTACCTTCAGTCATAAATTTCAAAGTTTTTCCTTAATTGGAATTCATACAAGAAGGATTTGGTATTACATCATGACAAAATAATTCAAGTAGTAAAAAAAGCAATGTGATTTTCAAACTACTTTATATTTAGCAAAGTATAAATTGACAAGATAAGTTTAATTGAATGCACACTGAACGTTCCTTGCGTAAATATCTCACAATTAGTCTAAAAGCTTGAGCAGAGTACGAGTATATGTAGTAGCGTTCCCGTAAACACGAAACTAACGACAGTTGACGTTTAGCATAAAACGAGCTTAATCGATAACCATTTAATCGATCGCTTATTCATGACACTTAGTATTTAAATATTTAAAATGTTTCACAAGTAATCAGATTTGCAAGTTATTTAATCATTTGAATATCATTGATTTTATTCAATAAAATGAGATAATTGAAATTGACTTATTTAATATCAATTCACGACTATGTATAACAATTTGATCGATATTGACACTGTTTTACACTTCATTCAGCGATAATTATTTATTATAAATGTAACCACGCAATAATGATAAACATGCAATAATTCTACACAATTTTCGTAATTATAAAGAAAAATATTGAAAAAATTTAACTCTATGACTATTCGAACTTTAATAATGATTACTGTTATTTTTTTTCTTACGTGTCACTTAGAAGAAGGTGATTTTTAAAACTTAAAGTGTGTGTGTATCGTCATTTAAAGTAATACGGTCGCAGTCGTTCTATGTAAATATTGAGATTGGAAGCTAGTGTGCTGTCTAAATATTATATAGATGAAGGAGGAAATTTCGAACCCCGAGAATCATATACTGAATGACAGTAAACGCGTAAATACACTGACATCGACTACTCGCTGTCGTCATGAACGTGTGAGTTAAGCCTGAAATATTGGCTTTCTAGGACATCTTTCAGATACGAAGAAATGCAATGCGCCAATGTTAATTCCGACAGGTCGTACATCACTTCTACGGCCGAACAACGCGCAGAGAAATACTTCCCATGGTAAAATCTTCCCGACCAACGTCGTCAGACGGGAAATTACGAGGGGTTTGCGCACAGTCTTGTTTGCTTGGCGATGTTCACACGATGCGAGCAGAGTCAAACATTACCAAATAAAGGAAAGAAATATCAACCTACCTAAACCATTAAAACAACTTTACCTTTTGCGGATTTTTTGTTGTTAATGAAATGTTCTAAAATCTAAAACTATTAAATACATTAAATAAAATCTGATCGTCAAAATACATAAATAATACAAATGATGAATGAGACTTTTTATATCTATTATTCTCCTTTATTATATATCTTCTTTATTAATGTTGATAAGAAAAAATATTCACAGAAAGAATTTTTTTGTTCAAGTATCTAAAAATTTAGCTAGATACGGATTTGAAAATAATTTCATTGGACTATCAAAATTATCATGTAAAACAATCAAACATAATAAACAATGTTGCAAAAAGCTTTAACATTTTAGCAACCAGTATGAGCGTCCTACACAATTATTTTAATTTAAAAAAATTTATTTTTAGATCTGTATCTATCTAAATTTAGTTACTTAAATTTAGTTAGCAAAAGCGTTCTTTCCGCGTTGATAACAATTCAAGCTAAAACCTAAGCTTAATTCTCTAAAGCTAATAAAAACTCTGTAGCACAGTTACTGACGCTGAATTTGTACGATCCATTTAACTAATGTTAATTAAAAGGCATTAATTAATTTCAAAAACATCTTACTTAATTTCAAGAAACTAAAATAATATTTTTTTAATTTGTAAAAAGAATGAATACTAAGTATATTTTAATAAGAATAATCCAAATTTATTTTTCACATATTTAACATAAAGATAATTGTTTGACATTTTTAACAAACAGATTTAACTACATGGATTCAATGGACTCACACCGTCTACCGGGTTAACATTGTTACTAGTGTCATATTACCTTATGATAAAGTTATATCACTGACATCTGTTATACGAGTACGAGGGTCGTTCGAAAAGTCCGTGCAAAGTCACTGCTGATGGCACTACTGGCGCGTATCAAGGTTAGATTTAGTTAGTAGCATCTCTTGGAGGAACACACACCAAGTTACAGCCAGATCGGTCTATTTGTTTGTGTTTGGCATTCATTTGAATCGAGGAAGTCGAGTGATTTTCAATAACGCACCAGCTCACACCTCAGCAGTTGTGGTCGCAAAATTAATGGAATTAGGGTTCCAACTCGTCTCACATCCCCCCTATTCTCCAGACTTGGCTCCCTCGGACTACTATTTGTTCCCCAATATGAAGAAATGGCTGGCGGGAAAAAGATTTTATGGAAACGAGGACGTGATTGCAGAAACAAACCCCCCTCGACTTCCTCGATTCAAATGAATGCCAAACACAAACAAATAGACCGATCTGGCTGTAACTTGGTGTGTGTTCCTCCAAGAGATGCTACTAACTAAATCTAACCTTGATACGCGCCAGTAGTGCCATCAGCAGTGACTTTGCACGGACTTTTCGAACGACCCTCGTATATTCACAGAGCAAACTGGTTTCTCCTCGATTTTATGGTAGCTTATTTACCTGTCGGGCTTGCGTCATACTTTGTCAAGCCTGTATTAGCTTCAAAATATTTATCTAAATTGTATATTCCATATCTAAAATGTATAATTGTATGTAACCATCGATTAAGAATATGTAACGTTATAAGAAACTAAGTAAAATCATATAAAACGGAAAATAAATATATGTATGTAAATCATATAATGCTTTTACATTATTATTTC
>NW_017304428.1:1776648-1789357 GCF_001594115.1 Trachymyrmex septentrionalis | reverse complement strand
ACATATATATATATATATATGTATAATATTTTTGCAAATAAAGAAAAATAGATTGTCACTTAACTCTTTCGTTAACAATATTTGTATTTTCAGAAACGAATTATTGGCGAATATCATAAAATACTAACATTAATCCTTGTATCCGATAACAGAATAAACGCATTCTCCCCGAGACTCAATCAATCGTGAAAATATTTACCTGTCGGACTCGGCGTGAGCTTCATCATAGTGCTATTGACCTGCGATGGGGTGAACTCGTATTTATCCAGGAAAGAGAATCTGGACTGGCCTTTGGCCCTGCTATGACCTTTGTGCAAATTGAGAACGGCCTTGTTGATGGCTCGTGTGTATTCTCGCACGCCAAAACTCGTGTGCGGAACTATCAGGCCGATGCTAAGCTTTGGCAACGAAGTATTGCCTTTCATCAATTTTTGATGATCAGTCTGGCCGATCGATGATTTTAATCCGTCCCTAGACGAGGCGACTAGTGCGCCCACCATCAAAAGAACGTATAAGCCACGCATTTTTTTTTCTTTTGAGTCACGATTTCGATTCCTCTAATCTCTAGTTCTAAAAGGTTAATCTCAATTTTTGCTAAAATATTATAACTGCTTCACTTTAAGGTAAATCAGGTACACGGTCACAAACACAGAATAACAAGTTTAGCGTCTACATTAATTATAAGTGATCTATCGCATATTAAAGTCCACTTTTAGTAACACTTCAGTCATTATAATATATTTTTTTCGTACTCTCGTCAGTGTCATCGTTGAAGATTTATACATTACACTCAAAGATTATAAGACACCTCGCGCACACTTTTGCTTGCTGGACTTCTTTAAATGTAGATTTTTCTTTATAACATTACAACTATCACAATATATACTGTATGTTTTATTTATTTAAAATTTAATTAATGCATATAACATTATGGAAAACACGTATCACAATCCATCACAACAAGATAAGACACTTTAATAACACTTCTTTTACTAGTGCTCATATATATTATTTAACATTCAAAATTGTATATATTTCTTTCATACGTTGTAAACATGATAATATTATATTCCTTAGAAGGAAGACAAAATTTGATTTATTAGCATAAAACGAATAATGATATTTTATATTAGACACGAAGATTGGAAACTTGGTAAAGCATCGAGGAAATGTTCATCGAGAGTCGTCGATACTTAGGAAGATACTGAAAGATAAAATAAGATTTTGCTTCGATGTCAAGCGGATGATCCATAATCGCAAGTCAAGTCTCGAATACATTACGTAAGTAAGTTACTTACGTTCTTTTAGGTTCTTTATTCTCAAAGTGTTTAAGTACCTCGAATTCTTTTGTATTTAAGCTATATAGAATTTTGTGTGTTTAAGTACTTAAATGCTTCAGTAATTGGATCTATAAATCCTTTAATCCTTAGATATATAGATTTTAAAGTTCTTAGTATTTAATTCTATTATTTAATTCTCTTTCTCTCTTTTTCATTCTCAAGAAACGAGTTTCGTTTCTTTTGCTCTGCGGAACACATAATAGATAATAAGATAATAGATGCAACAGATGGGTACGTGAACTTTTTAAATTGATATAATAGAACAATGTTAATAATAAAATTCTCTTCGAATATACGTAGGAATAAAGTTTGAAATAAATTAAATACAACTGCGTTTCGGTCTTGTATCTTGTACCGACAATATTCTCGAGAATATCTATTCTACTGTAATTAGTATTTCTTTGCCAAGTAACAGCAAGATTAGCCGGAAGCAATTACGATGCTTTCGATTAATCGGCTCGATAATTTCACGAGGATCTAGAGCGTCAGGACCGCGGCTGAATCAATTACTGAGATTTTCATCCGTCCGTTGGAGAGTCATCTTCGCGTGTAATACCACATTAATTGATAATTATAGTAATGTGTAGTATGCTTAAATTTGGACATAGCATGCATGTTGTTGTTTCTTTTTTTAATTAGTTCTAACAATAAAATTCAAAATTTTATTATCATATAATAATTAATATAAAATATCGAATCCCGGCTAATATTTTTCGTAATAAATTATGTACCATACTTTAAAGATGTTTATTAGCACCAATAATATTAAATTGCTTATTATTTGTGATATTACGTACTCCAGCTTCAACCTAAGACTATGTTTCAAGAACAATAAATAATTGACACGCAGTTTGTTTATATAAATTGAAAATTATAAAAATTCACACAAAAATTATTAGACAACAAGTCCCGCCTTGACTATAACCTTCTTCATTTGTAAAAAAATATATCTCAGTCCATTTTCAATTAATATTGTTAATACAAAAACTTTGTTAATTACATTTACTATATTTCTTAAACTTTACTACATGTCTTTGTGTTTCCTGTCAGTCGCTATTAATTTCTTGCAAAAATATGAGAATTTACACGTTTTGTATCAAATACCATAAAATATATAAAGTATATAAGAAAAAAAACGGATTCAATAAATAAATACGTTTTTGCATGAAGTTTTTCAAGGGATTAGAGTTTCTCGATAGTATCGAATGCTCATTTATCAGGTTCGCTGACAATATGACATGTGGTAGAATGGAAACGCGCGGAGAAAAAAAATTGTAAATCAACGGATAGTAAAGAATGCGGGTTCGTATATCACTAGCTCGTTTTCACTCTCTCTTTTTCTCTCTCTCTCTCTCTCTCTTTTTCTGGTATATTATAGGGAGTACAATATAGAAGGAAATGTTATTCGATTGACGCAGAACTTCGATGTGCTCGGTCTTGCATTCTCTCACTCATGCGAACAACGTGGAATAATGTTTTTCTTTCGCTTTTTGCTGACTGCTTCAAAGATTAAACGGATAGAAGAAAATGAGAAAAACCGGGTCGTGTTTGATCTGATTTATGAAAATTGACTATAATCTACAGAATGCAGAAGCGATAAATGGGGAATTTGCATATATTATACGCATCTATATTTTCATTTTATGATAATCGCAAACGAAATATCGAGTTTAATAAATCCATTAATATCTCGTGACTGTAAACGTTTTTACAACTAACGTAAAACAAATATCTTTTTAAGCAATTTTGCTTTTATAATTGATAATAACCATCTATTTGATGAAATACAATTTAATCATTACATAGTTTCCTTCATTCTCAATAAATCGTACCGTATATATATATTTTTATATTGGTATATTTTTATATACTGTTAAATTTTAAAAAATTATGAAATTTACATCTATTTTAACCGAAGTTAAATTATCCAAGTTTTTTTTAATGTTTAAATAAAATAATTTTAATCTTTATAAAAAAGCCATTATAGTGTTGAAATAGTGTCATAATTTGAGTTCATGAATATAATAAAATAATGATTTATAATAAATCCTTTATAAGGAAAGTTTATAAGAGTTTAAAAATAGATCTCCACCTTCTAAAGATATGACTCTGTCGCAACAACTCAGACACAAGATTTAACAATTTAAAATGAAAGAGAATGATCAGACACGAGTACACCTTCGCAAAAAATTATACATAATTATATAAAATTATACATAATTGTGTATAAGCTATTTTTTCTACATTTCTTCAAACTTGATTTTTTTCTAAAACAAACAATGTGAAAATTATCCCTTTAATTATTTTTTATGTTTTTGCATTATTATTTTTATTACATTAAAAAGTAATTTTACAAAAAAAAGAGAGATGTATGAACATGTATGAACATATTTCATATATAATTATGTATGTTTATAAATATTTATACGTGTTTGTGTACATATTTATATGTGTATTTGTACATATTTATACATATTCATGCTTAAAAAATTTTTTATCGGGATCTACTTTTAAACTTCCATATACTTGAACATGCTCTGCAATAAACGAGTGGTGAGAGGCTATAAAGTTAATTTTATAAAGACGGCAATGAAATCGCGTGATAAACAAGCCTCTGCTCGTTCCGTAACAGGAAATCGTCGTTAACAGGAAAAGACACCCGCAGGATTCTGCGGTTTCCGAGCGTGTTTCTCAACAAACTCGAAGTTATTTCGTCACTCGCGGAATTACCGATAGAGAAACCAATGCCGAAGTTTAGGAAGATAGTCGTGTCGGCTCTAGTTAAGCTCTGGATTTTGGAAAGTACTTCGGTAGGATCGCAGTCACGTTTGTACGGAATCCTGCAACCAATGACCGATTCAGCGAAGTTCGAGTCTTAAATAATATTACAAGAGTTTGACCGTGAAATGTATCAAACTAGAAGGGAATCTATTTTGTACTTGTATTATTTAGAAAATACGACATTAAAATATTACATAGTTGTAAAAAATGGTATATTTAATTATGCTACAATTAAGTAGCATTAATTGTACACGTTAAACTAAATAAACTTTAATAATTTCAAGTAAATATTAAAAATCAAATTTTGTTGATTCCAATAACTTTTTGAAGAAAGTTAATTTATCAATTTTATAATCTTAATATAAGAATATAACTTATTAATATATTCTTATAAGTTACACCATAAATTTTTCTTAACAGTCATGTGTGTGTATATTTATAATATTATACAACTTTTTAAACTGTTCAAATAAATTGATAATTCTTTGAAAAAACATATCAGTATATCTTATCTCTTGACATGCCTATTTTGTCAGTGGATATGCACAATTTCTAACGGATTCAAGATATTCTGATGATGTCAAGGTTGCCTTGAGATATATCGGATTAGAGCTATTTATGCGAACGGGAAATCGGTGATAACAGGATTAACGGAAATATCCGGATATCGTTATCTGACAAGATCTCGGCTATTCCATTTCGCATTTCGACGTACTGTCATGATTATTGATAAAAATAGGATTTAAATGGACGGGAATACAAGGATACAGATTGGAGACAAACTTATCATATTAATAGCACTTGCACAGATATGCTTGACAGCACTCCTCTCGCGTCGTGATGGAATTTTGAGTTACACAATAGTTCTTAAAAGTCTATTTTTCTTGTACAATTCATCATGAGATGAATACAAGTCTGATAATCACGATATTTCTCTTTTGTCTCTCTCTTTATGTCTATTATTACAAATTAAGTTTGTAGTAACAGACATATAAATTACTTTCAAGCGTTATAATATATAACACAGAAATTCATTTTAGAAAATTATGTTCTACTATACTTTGTGCGAGAAACGTCATACACTCTGCAACTATAGTTATATGTATTTAAAACTGAATATTTGATAATTAAGCCTTTGTAATCACGTTCATCTGCAATTTTTATCCTTCCAAAACGACATTCAGCTTTAAAAGAATGGAAGATAACAAAGGTAAGCTCGGTTTCCTCCCCTTTTCAATCCGCACCGAGCGAAATGGGGGAAAAAAGAGAAATCGAACCGCGAGATTGCAGGGAATTGAAACTGCAGTGAACTATGGTTCACGAAGCATTATTGTGGAATCTTAAAGTTAGATAGAGTAGCCGGAAAAAACTGCAGTAATATTTTCTTAATTCTAATTGTTTAAGTAAATTTCAAATGTTAAAGTAAATTTAGGAAGACTATTATTATTTAATGAAAAAAGCTAAATATATAATTGTATTTAATATTTCAACCTAGAACACAAATCATCATGACATCAAAATTACGTCAAAATAGCTTCAAATAAATATTAAATTCAATCATTTACGATTTATTTTAACATTTTGATGATGTTGTAACTTGTTATTCTGTTTGAAAAATATAACAATTATACCGATTGCTCTAAATATTATTATTAAAAATAGTACAATATATTTGTTTCTTCTTAACATCTTGTTTACATTATAAACTTTGAATAAAAAATTTAAGATTAATTTTCAAAAATAATAATACAATTGGATAAAATATTGTAAAAATAGCAATAATAATAATATATTAAAAGTAGGTAATATATTAAACACTAAAAATGTTAATAAATATTTTTTACAAATATTAAAGCTCAAAATTTTTTTGAAAATGTCAATGTAATTAATTTTGAAAAGTGACAAAAGTAAAATAATTTACAATATTTTATAATATTAAGAATAAATTATTCTTTTTATCATTTATATCTGTTATATCAATTGATATTTTTAATAATTGATCGTTTCAATCTACAATATCAGGGATCATCTTTTTATAATAAATTTTTACTTTTTAACTCTAAATAATCTCTATTATTAGTTTAACGTTATCATATTAACGTTTTTTATTTTATTCCATCAATATTCAATACTTTCTTCCGTTTTTCCTTCAATTTTAGATGTCCTATTCATTTATCGTAATCATGACTTGTATTTTTATGAAGTGTAAAAGCTCTTTTCTTAATTTTCTCAATCAAAAGTTTGCACCAGATATATTATGAAGCTTAAAAAAAAATCAATGACAAACAAAATTAAATTAAAAGTATTACTCATCTAATCAAGCTTTAATGCCCTTAATTTTAAATAAAAATATTTTAGATTTTATTATAATACAATTTATTCAATAAAAAAGAAATGTATATATTTTATTATTTTTATTTGTAATATTAAATTTTATATTTATATTTATATATAATATTAAATATTATTTCTAATCAATTATTACAATAATCGATTCTTTAAACGATAATGTTTTATTAAATAAAATGAATTACATAAGAATTATCGTACGACAAATCGATGACTAATTATATTTTATAATAATTAGAATGTCAATCACGTAAGTTTGTGATTGCTCAGTTTTCACATTGAATTTCCGATATCGTTGAAGTTATTAAATTACTCTCGTTACGCTTCTCAAATATTAGCAAATTTCAATTTTGTCTCTCACACATAGACTTTTCCTTGAAATATAGAGAAGATTATTCTTTCATTCATTATTTTAAAATTATCTTATTTTCAATGTATTTTAAACTGTAAAATTAAATTACGCGTTTTATAATATTATTATTGTCTACCGAAAACAATCTTCAATTCCATGAAAAAATTATAAATTATAAATTTTTATTATTCTTTCCCCTTTCTCTCTCCTCTCTCTCTCTCTCTCTCTCTCTCTCTCTCTCTCTCTCTCTCTCTCCTTCACATCTTTTATCCGTCTACTAAAAAAAAATTATTATACCAAAATTGAAGATTTTATGATCATTATTTGTGTTTTATAGACAATTCAGACATTTTAATTATTTAATTATGGATAATTTTATTTTTAATATTTCTAAGTTTAATTTTACAATTATTTAGAGAAATAAATCAAAAATATAATTTGCTTTAATAACTGTTATACATTTATATACGCCTTTAATTACACACATACATACATACACACAACACACACACACACACACACACACACACACACACACACACACACACTTTAAATATACACACTTTAAATTCTTCTCATTTTTCTGCCATATTTCATTTTCCACAGCAATCTATAAAATTTTTTTATCCGAAGTTCTTGTGCTCTTAGCGATTTTTCAAATACCTGGTCAAAAACTTTTAATCCCATCATTCACCTTACTTCTTTAAGTGCGGTTTTTCATCTCAATTTTACCCGTTTATCACATTTCTCTTCTTTTGTTCAACTTGAAAAGTCAGAATTGAATTTGACCCAAGTGAAAAGCATGCAAAAAGCTGACAAAGAGAGCTAATTAAATTTTTATTTTCTGATCTAAGATCGCCTCGCTAATTTTTTACATGTAATTTTCAAAAGCTATCGATGCTCAGTTTTTAAAAGCTATCGACACTATGTCAGTTCTTCAGCTCTTTCATCAGTGCATTTTATTAGAAACACGAGCAATTTTGCGTTTCAATCGAAAAAATTAGTTTTTATTGGCATACTTCATTATAATAGAGCGCGATTAATTAAGCGAAAATACTAACCTGAAAGTTAGGTAAGCACCTAAGCTCTTCTGTGCATACCAATAAGTATCTAACATAGCGTTGTTAGAGATAAAGCTTTACACGAGAATTAATTATAATAACAATATAAAGCGAAAATGTAATTTAAACATTTTTTAAATTCAATTAAACAATAACATATTTTTTATAAAGCTATTTAAGTTAAATCACTTTTTGCGATGTACAATTAATATGAGTTGAAAAAGATCCTCAACAAATTAAATTTTAATCATTTTACAGATACATTGTTATAATAGTTGCACAGATTTACATTAGAAATACAATTTTCAAATTATTGGATTAGTCAGAAAGTTCGTGCCGTTTTTTTTAGCTCAAAATTATATATAGAATATATTTGTTGTTATACCATTCAATAAAGCAAAGTTTTAGCTTTAAAAATTGATTTTTTTAAATTGCGATACGATGATTTTTAACGAAGCTACGAACAATCAAAATCAAAATGCTCGTTTTATTTAATTCACGATAACTCTGTAACAAAAAATCTTAGGAACATTTAAAAAAAATGATTTTGTAGAGAAAACTTTAAGCTTTCACTTGGATGGAAAGCCGAAAATTTTTGCAAATTTTTTTGGGCAAATGATAGACACAAAGTTAGAAGAAAATTTCCATCTTTTTCAGTTTGTAGTTTTCTATATGTAAAAATTACCAAACTCACAGAAACTAAAAAATATAGTAACCTTTTGAAAGTAAAGATTTTAATCTTCAAAACCATTTTTTTAAATTTAAATTTCGTTTATTTTTGACGAAGATATTGTAAATACAATTTTGTGTTAAAAAAACAGCACGAACTTTCTGACCAACCAGTACATCTCTTTAATAATAATAACAATGTAAATTTCTTATCTTTTCGTCAAAATAGAAGGTAATATTGAAGCGACAAATAATCTTATTTACACAACTCACAAATGAGAAAACAAGAGAAAGATCAATTCTTTTATCGTGTAGGTGGAATCTGACATAAACTTGATCTCGCAAGTGCTTTCTAGATTATTGATTCGAAACATTTCGTGTCAATTTCCTTTTTCTTCTTTTTCCTCTCCATTTTGCTCTGCACCACTAGTAGCCCCTCGTTGCAATCAAACGCGTTCAATTAAATTTGATAGGAATCAAGGGATGCGATGCGACGGAGTCGATGAGAGGCAGAAACCTTTGTCATTACGGCCGAGTTGCAAATTCAATCGAATGACGGAATATATTGCTACGCGTATATAGGTTTCATTGTTAATGGCACTAATAGTTTTGTAAGCTTGATCTATGAGATTTCACTGTAAATATATAAATTTATTTCTTATTTTAAAAAAAAGTAATTTTGTTATTCATGGCAGTCCATGCCATTTTGATTGCTTTCTTTTCCAATATGCAAAGTAGCAGAAGTAAACAAATATTCATAAATATTCGTTAAATTATTAAGAATTTTTATTCGTTATATCATTAAGAATATTTGTAATTTTCAATATTTTTATATTTATTGTTTTATATATAAGTAAGATTAATTTTAATTTCTTCCATGAAACAGAAGAGAATAATTTTCATTTCTTCTTTTGATAAAACAACATAGCATTACAAGCCACTACAATTATCAATAATCGCGGTATGCTTTGCAACTGAGATAGAATTATTATGAAATTATAGCGGTTTAACTATCTGTTCATCCATGTGTTTCATAAGCAAATTGACGCGTAATATTCACAAACCGAAATTGTGCATTTAAACACGTTTGCACAATTATTTCATAGAAGACAAATAAGACAAACATTGTCTGTATTGTGCATCATTCTGTGCAATAATGTATTAATTAATCATTTATACCTAAATATTTATATTAGTATAAATATTTTGTTCTGAAATTTGCTATGAAAGAAAGATATATATATTTCAAAAAGTTATAGAGAAAAATGCAAATATTATTTTCATTAATTTACAGCAATTTGTAAAATATTTCGTTTTTTACATTAGTCCCATTAATCAATTTTAATATTGAACAACATTAACATTAAAACGCGTATATATTACATAGAAAAGTTTTAATAAGTAATATTTTCATCCCATAAACAATAATAAAACAATCTAGTTATAAAGTTTCTTACTGATTATTAAATATTATTAAATATTATTAAGTAAAGTCTCACAACATTATTTTTGAATAACGTGTTTTATTTGACAGCATACTAAGCTGTTAAAATCACAACGGAGTTACCTACATTTAACCTGTTGCTTTAAAAATCATTTTTATTTTAATGTCTTACCAACTCTGCATTCTTTAAATAAAAGTACAAAGAATTTTAAAATTTCTACTCTCTAAAATATGTACGTGAGACAAGTTTTATTTGTAAAAATGTATCTTCTATCTTCTCAGAAGTATGCATCTGCCTTCGTATATCAATTCATATAAACTGAATTCAAAAAATTGCAAGAGAATAATGTTAATTGATACAAACGTTGTTGTAAACAAAACACACGCATTGCAATTACTATTGTGTACCTACTACGCGGATTAATAATACACAAATAAGATAGAAAGTGTAGGATTGGCTGTATTCATCATCCACAGGTGGTTCGTACACGTGACTTGAATGTTAGCAATGGTTAATAATTACATTAGGGAAAAATATAGGATGGAAACACAAGCATAAACAATAAAATGTGAATAAAGAACGGTTTTGCCATACTGGCATATACCATGCGGGGATGCCACTCTGAAATTGCTTTTTTAACATTGATCACGCAATCTTTGATTTCTTTTGACAAACAAGGGGTGGCTATCAAGAAAAAATATGAGCTACACACACACACACACACACACACACACACACACACACACACATATATATATATATTACGCCAGAGGGCAAACAAACGTAACTAAGAGTCACAGAGTTTGATAGGAAGATTGAAGATATACGAGAAAGTTAAAAATAAATAAGTATAATCTAAAAAGTTATATCACGTTTTTATGAAATTTTCTCTACGTTTTTCTAGAGTGTATTTTTATTTTAACGAAAGTCACTTAACACTGATGAATTGTTTCAAAGTGTAAGTGGTAAACTCTCGATATATTGTTATAACTAATAATCTTAATAAAATAAACTTCATATATCATGTTAATTAAAATATTTGACCGCAAATATACTTCATTTTCGTCTGTATAACTTCAATTATTTACAAATTTTTTTATAAGTTTGTCGGAACTTATGCATTCTATCAACTTTTAAGTGCTCTATACATATAAAAAAAATTTTAAAGACCAATATTAAAACTATAATAAAAAGGGAAAAAAAGAATAAAAAAATATAAAAAATTAAATATATATGATATAAAAAGATAGCATTAAATCTACATATTATCAAGAAATGAAAAGAATAATCAAAAGCACAGTCCATATCGCAAAAAATAAAACACCTCTAAAATTTTGCGAATAAAAAGATAATAAAATATTTATAAAGAAAAAGATCTCCTTGAAGTTATTTTGTTAAACAAACGTATGTAATAAATCGAAATCTACGTAAAATGGAGCAAACCATATTACTCCCTCTAAAGATCCAAAGACTGCCTACAGCGTGAAACAAGGTGTAGGGTTTCCAATTCGTGAAAGGCTAAAAGGGAAAACGAGCTAGGAAAGTAACAAAAAATATAGACGGCTATTAAGGTCATGCGCCACCCTTCGGTGTTCCAGCTGGTTTAATCCTCAGACTCTGCACGATTGCGGAGCAATAAGGTTGTTAACGCAGTAAAAGCTATTCGTATAATCGAAGCCCGGACTGAGTCATATTAAATAAACAAACTTTACATGGAAAAACTGCTTAGCATATTACTAATCATACTCTATTAATATTGGTTAACAATTTATTATAACGCTACAAATATATTTTCCCAGAACAAAAAATAATACATATAATATTAATTTACTTACTTTAAATTAACTTATTCACTTAAAATTTATCTTATTTGCAAATTTATACGTCTATTTTAATTTTTCAAGAGATTTTATTGCTTTACTATAGAGATTATGAAATTGTATGTTTTACAAAAATATACAATTTTATAAATAATTTTTTATTGTTTTAGAAAATTAGTTTTATTGTTTTATAAAATTCTATAACAGTCAATGTTTGAAAATATAACTACATTTAACACATAAAATATAGCTTTTAATTTTATCTTTTTGAATCTAGATGTTTTCATTTTTATTTAATTTAAACATTTCTTTAACTAACAACAAGTATTTTTATATTATCTGGAGAATACCGTTAGATTTAATATGATCATCCTTCGATGAAAAGCAATTCTGGTTTAGCAGGGATTATAATAAAACAGAAATAAACGTGCTCTGCATTTTATTCAGATATATTGGATGTTCGTATAAATGCAGGGCAGCGAATCGATATCTCGTGCAGCAGTAATGGATGCGATAACCAAAGAAACGTTGTAAGAGCATACTGCTAATAACCGTTTTGCGCTGTGAATGAACGGTATAAACATTTGTTACTCTGAAACGCGATAAATCGACTCTATAATATATCACAAGCGTGAGACTTGGTGAAAATACATGACGCTGACGTCATAAATCCTGGTAAACAAAATGTAATACCATTCATTCAAAGAAGTGGAACCAAAAGACGAGAACCGAAAAATAAAACAAGATGACGACAAGAGTAAAGCAAAAAACATTTCATTCCATTTAGAATATTGATATGTTTATTTGATCCTATATTAGGATTTAATCAATGCGGTTTCCAGTTAACGCCTCTTTAAGCGATGATGATTGGAAGGCTGCATTTGAGGTTTGT
>NW_017304428.1:1768068-1776548 GCF_001594115.1 Trachymyrmex septentrionalis | reverse complement strand
ATCCTATATTAGGATTTAATCAATGCGGTTTCCAGTTAACGCCTCTTTTAAGCGATGATGATTGGAAGGCTGCATTTGAGGTTTGCGGAAGAGTTAGAAGTGAATATAAGAGTGTAGAAAATCGTCGATATTAAGCCAGATGCTAAAAATCAGTCCGAGATCTCGGATAGAGAAAAAATTAACAAATAAAATTTGAACAATTTGATCACATGACCATTGCGATTGATCAATTCTTTCTTCATCCGAGGTCTCGATTGTCGATTTCTAGCATCGTGAACACAAGGCTTTACGCAAGCAGATGCATCCTACGTATTCTCAGAGCTGTAGATAACTAGTGGTTAACGGACCGATCGGATACTCATCGGGCAATAGAGGAATGTTAAAGGGTCTGTGCGCGCGTTTCAGAGTATTTAGCGTGTTTTGTGTTGATTTCGATGGAACCGATTGACGGAATTAACTCGAGCGTAACGTGCGTGGGGATTGTTATGTTACGAGCGCAAGAGAAATGCTAGTGAACTATAGTTCCCGCGGGGTATGCACAAAGTTGAAAATTGTCCATTTAGATTGGTATAGCGCTCTTATGATGCATGGAGTACGAGCGATAAGTACGCCATTCAAATCGGATATTTTCGCGAGTGGATCAGGTCATTGCAAAGCCAAACAGTGAGAATTGTAATAACATAGTGAATACAGATTTTGTAGAAAAAAAAAGTGTACGATCGATCTTTTACGCGATTGTCATCAACCGAAATTGAAAATAAATTGTAAGAGCATAAAATTAAAAACACGTTAATACTTAAATTATACATATTAAAATAAATATTTGAATGATTAATTCTACGATTAAATATCATAAATATTTAACGGTTTTCCTAGAATTAAAAGAACACAAAATCATACTTATAAGACGGATATTTCTTTATTATTTAAAATATTAAAAGTTATAGTATAACAAGAAACTTAATTTTTTAAACATTCAGGTTTTTAAGTAAAAAGGAAAGCCCGTAGAAAGTGAAGACGTAGAATATTTATTGCGACACTTGAAACTTTAGGTGTTTTTACCCTTCAGCTGTATGTCTTCAACAACATTCTGGCACATTTTAATTAATGATATAAATAGACATAAGAGAGAGAGAGTCCGATGAAAGTTTTAAATAAATTAAGCAACGTTATGAATAAAATAAGCGACATTCGAGACTTTGACTTGCAATTAGTCATATTCATCCGCATAATTAATGTCATCGATGATCCTTTTTCGGATCAATAAATATGTGATACCTCTGTGAAGCCGCACAAAGGTGCGAATGCGCGATCTACTTGACAGTGATCGATGTGGCAGTGGTGTCAGCTCGCTACATAATCATCCGCGCCGACCATGAAGATTTCTGCGGACGCGCCACGACGTTCCTCTGGAATCTGCGAGAGAGGAAAACGGAGACGAATACGCAGGGCGACGTAGAGTGGGATACTCTCCAGGATCGATCTTAGCTCTGAAGATGGAAATCAGGTCATTCTCGATCAAAATTGGACGCATCCACGCGTCGCACGATCTCCGTCGCATGAGGTGGAAGCTGCGCTGATACTCACGACCGATCTGCTTCGCACTTGGTCGAAGGATATGTATTTATTTAAGTCACCGTGTTATTGGTCGTTCGATCATGCTGCAAATGAAGTGATCTGAATTATTCACACTCGTCAGCTGTTTCACTACCGGACTCAGCGCAATATATTTCTTTGGACTCATTATAACGAAGTCTCGAGCTCACCGAGTTCGCGTGAATTATCTATCTCAACGAGAGAAAGTTCGCCAACTGTGATGAAGTGCTACGATTTGTTCCAAGAATCGCTACAACGGTACATGCGTCGGCACTTGGTCACGGAACGACCGAGACTGGCAGCGATCTCTGGAACAGCTGTTTAGATGATCGATCAACGTGTAAGCTACCCTCGCTAGTCGGTGAGAATCGGAAGATCCATCGGCGACTTCCCACGCGGACCGTATCTCGCTCTTCGTCGTCGTATCGCTGACTACGGCACACTCGGCTCATTCCTTTTCACCTCCTCGCCACCCTCGCTGCTCACGTGACTAGGAAGTTTCACTGGCGCAGTGGAGACGCTTGGTTGATCCATGCCGTATACGATCTTTCGATTCGCCAGAGCTCTTCCCGGGCATTTTGCGCTGAAAAACGAGCTCAACGATCGAGATTACTGAAGACCCTTCAACCCTTGAGAGTCTTCAAAAGACGAAAGGAAGTCCCAGAATGCTGCCAGTTGTACACAAGCAATTGAAGTGCACAAAATGAGAGACGTAACGAATTGCCGGGATGCGACACTTTCACTTTGTTCTTTGCTGTTTTGACACGTGCACCCTTACGACGGATGCGGCTTTACGAAACCCTCCCATGACACGTGTATATCCGAAGACGCGCACATCGAAGAAGAAATTTAGAGACGTAAGCCCCGATAAGTACGACGCGAAAATGTGATAAAAAGAGAAAGCAAAAAAAAAAAATAAAAACAGAACAAGATATAAGTATAAATGGAAAGACCGAGAAAAAGAAAAGGGAAAAACGGAAAGAGAAGAAGTAGAAGGAAGGTAGAAAACGAAGAAGGTGATGAAGAGGAGAGATACAGGAAAAAGGGACGGCTACCACCCCCGTAGCCTTCGATTTTCGGGAGGAAAGTGAAGGCCACAGACACCGCCCAGCCAACCGCCCGGGTGTGCCAACACGAAAAACCACCCCCGTGGTGTGTTCCACGGCGGATGGCCCGAGTAACACCATCGCGCATGTGCTCGGTCGCCATGGATACCGCGACAGATACCGCGCTGACGGCGGCGGCGGTCCACGGTACTTTAAGGGTCACCAGGACTTTCGCATACAATAAATATGTCGAGGTTCAGAGCTGTACATGATGGATTTCTCTCATCTCCTTCGTGTCACCCTTGTTATATTAGTGTTGTACTTACATTCCATTGTACTTAATAAAAGTATGAGACAGTTTTTGAATATCAATGCAATATGAAGAGAGTGAAAAGCAAGGAATGAAGGGATAGGAAAACAATGCTGTAAGGATGACGGTCTGCGTTCTGCGGAAACGTTTAACGTGGGCGAGGCCAGCGAATAGCGAGATTATTTATGATATCTATTTCTAATTCTATATGATTCAATTTTGCCTAAGATTTATTTATAATAATCAATAAATAATTACAATGAATAAATTGTGATTTTTATACTGATGAAACTTTTTCAAACGTCTAACAAATATTTAAAACTAATTGTCTAAGAATCCCCAGATATTTATTAAATATACACAACACATACAGTTGTATTATATTAAAAATATAGAACATTATTTTTTTTAGAAGTATAAAATAATGAAAAGAAATTTTGTAGTGTCTCAAAATTTTGTTAAATCAGCATTTGTTAAAAAGCATAATATTTATGTAAACTGATTATTGCTGTAAATGTAATCTCTACATGCAGAATGTTTTCAAAAGTAGAAAAAGCTAAAAAATATTTCACATTTAAAATAAAAGTTAATAATAAAAATAAATTATTCAAAAAATTTCAATTAATAATACTTATTGTTATTAATATTAATAATATAATAATAAATTAACAATTATTGTTATTATATAATATAAATATTATTCTCGAGAGAAAACTGATCTATAAATAACTAAGCACAGGTCATAATAAAATTCTTGCTTAACGAAATTTAATTTGTATATTTCTTGAAAGTGGGTTTGCACCTCCACTTCAACTGCTTGCCAGAGCTGTTCGCTCAGTGATGCAATAAGTGACCGTAAAGTTATTGAGGTAGAGAAAACGTTACTGAGATCGAAATGATGTTCTTCATGCGGAAACAAGCAATTATTACATCGGACAGAATTTGTGACACAAATGAGAAATTAGCATATCGTTATAACTATCCTACATTTACATGACGTAGGATAAATTAACGGGATGTAATTAATATAATTAATAATTTAAAAAACATTCCCTCCTATCTGATTTTTATTGGGTTCAATTAAATGCTGCTCTTAATTCACGTAAATACTTTTATGTATAAAACATCGCGTACACATAATTATTAAATTAATATTAAAAATGTATTGTCGATCTTTGTAATCGAATCAATCATCATCGATAACGGGATACGAGATAATGGAATACGGCATCGATAATCGATTAATACGACTAATTGTATTCACACAGACCATGTAATTTCGTACGCACGTGCACATTCCTATACTTCCTAAATGGAAAACGCCGCCAATCGATACAGATTCTTTCTACACTATATAAGGTGTACCACAGGAACAAGATACCCATACACGCAAACATTTGTCCCTCTCCAGCAATTTCCTTTTAAAAACTTTCTCCCCTTAGAATATGCAAATGTAACTCAGGCAAGTAGACGCCGGTAACCCGAACTCGATCCTACCAACACTCCTTTGCCGTAAGTGCACGTCCATTCTTATGTTAATATAATAAGCATCGACAGACGTATTAAAAGACATCAAAAGAAATTTGTTCGACACGCTCGACGGCGAGTTACTTAATAGAGCTGAAAGCATTTCATTAAAACGGTGAATAGAAAAATTTAAGATTGCTGCTCGATAAGATATTTATATCGATTAAAAGTCCTGTCGATTAAGAATCAAATTAAATTAAAAATTGAATACAATATTTATATTAACTTGAGATCTCAATTATTCACTAGCAATAATAAAAAATGTAACAACTTTATATTTGTATATTTTAATAAAGTCATTATATAAATCATTAAACAAAAAATAAAAATCAATATTATGTATTGTAAATATCTGAAAGACCAAATTCAAGTATTAAGGCTTCGAGGACGATATTCATAGTCCATTCTTATTTTAAGACCGTCTTAAGTATTGTCTTAATACAGCTTCCTGATTCGTAACATCATAAGACTGTACTTAAGACAGTCTTAAATATAAGATCCGACTATGAATATAAGATCCAGCATAAGTAAAGTTTAATTCTGCATGTCGATCAAGAAATGCTATTAATTTAAAGTCAAATGATCTTATGTTACAATTATGATAAATTATATTATCTTGCAAAGTTCAAGAATTCCAATATTGTTGATTGGATGGATCTGATGCTCTACAAATTTAATTTTAATTACTACAATTAAATAATATTACAACATACACAGTTTAACTCTCCAGCGCTGACTATGAGTTATGTAGCCACTCAATTATAAACCTTTTTATTAAAAATGTCAAGTAATTTATTGTTTTTATATCTACAAATTTGGACTCTATTCTTATTTGAGTATACTTATTATTAAATAGTGTTCATTCTTTGTTATTTTAATTTCATGAAATTAATTAGTGTCTTTTAATTAATATAGATTAAATGGATCTTACAAACCTAATAAGAATAATTATTGTAGATTTTAGCTTCGTTAATAATAAATACTACAGTATTATATTAATATTAGAATTAAATAATAGTTCAACATATCTCAATTAATAATATTACAAATATAAAGATTTAATTAAATTTAAGTTATAAATATACATTAAAAAAACATTGATACTCGTGAATTTAATAATATGCAATATTTCAGCCTCAATATTCAAATATCGATTTAGAAATTCTATAATTTAAATGTATAGTATCTTAAAATTCGAGAGACTTTCGATCCAAGAATTCCAACGAATTGACGTATCTGCGCAAAGTTCTAATTAAGTCCAATGTACGTGATCGCGTTACCACACGAAGTGAGAAAAGAGGGTACAGGATACGTAATTTTGTTTGGATTTATACTGAATAGAGAATAAGAGAGCTCAGTATCGTAGAATGTTCTTTGTGCTGTAATTAGGAGCCTCGCTGTACCTAAAGGTAAGTCTTGCTTGCGGTATGTTTTACTATCCCACGTGCGAAGGTAAAGTAATTATTTGAATGGATTTTGTCTGGCTCAGTCATCTGAATACGCTGTACATGTTTCTATTAAAATATCACATAAAAGAGGAACGTGTCTCTCAGCAGTACGGTTATATGCCCTTTGAGTTCGTGAGACACCATGAAAATTACAGAAAATTAAATAAAAAGAATAACATGAAAATTATATTAATATACATTACAAAAATAGTTGTTAGTCATAAAGTTAAATTAGACGTTATTAAATTAATGTAAGATATTCTTGATTATAACGAATAAATAGTTTTCTATGACTTTGTGATTATTAAATCAAAGTAATTAGAACAATAATAGTCTATTATTCAATGAATATAAATATTAATTTATAATATTAATTTAGCAATTATTCCACAAAGTTCCGGTTTTATGTTGGCATTTTTTGTGTCATTTGTACGTAAGTTAAGTTAAATCTCACATAATTTACATTTTAGTATAAATAGCACGAATAACATACTCCAGAAATGTTCGTTGTCAGATTTCTTCACGGAAAAAGCACTAAAATACCGAGAATAATCGACTCCACGATCCTGCCATATCTAAAAGGGTTGCAGAGTCTTCGATGGAATTCGATATTAGAATGATTCCCACGTTATTAATGATCATTCCGCATATTTAAAAAAAAACAAGACAGATGTAATATAGCAGATGTAATAATATGATGTTCATTATTTTGTCACGATAACGTCAAAATGATATTAAAATGAATCGAAAACGATTGAAAAATAACTTTCAATGATTATTTTGGAGTAATTTTGACATTTTTATATCATAATGATTTGTTGTTCTGCTTGGGTACGTTACATGTGTGTCTCCAAATTTATGTCATTTATTCGAGTGTCTTAAACACTATACTATATATGCAAATATATAGCGCGCGCGCGCACACACACACACACACACACACACACACACACACATGGAAATTTAATTCTGATGGAATAATTCGCTCGTGTGGTTGAGAGATTCTCCACTGTTATTGCAGAATTAACAATTTCCGTGTAAAATAGCTAACTAGAGAGAGATAACAACTGTTAGTCTGTCGCTGAAACAATTATTAAAGAAATCATTTAATAATGATATTTATTTCACGCTTAAACAATAATTAAAATAACCTATATACGTTTCATTTAAAATCAAATAATTCTATCTTCAAAATATATTTAAGTAAAATTTATAATGCAAAAATTATAAGGATACCCTTTACTCCCAACTGTTTATCAATATCAAATTTATATACTTTTACTACAGACTTTAAGTAAAAGTTTCATGTGTAATTAAAAACTCATTTATTTATTTTTAATTACATTAGCGCACTACAAAAATCATAAATTTAATATCTTCAAATTTGAAGTTCAGAAATTGTGTACTGTTGTTGTACATTCAGTAGGAAATATATACAGCTAAATATATACTGACAAGAAAATATACGAAAACTTTCCGCAAAGTATCGGATTCAACTTTCACGAAGTAAACTTTGGCGATAAATGTATCACGACAATTTCGTAAAATTGGATGACGAAAGAAGCTTTTCTTTCATGCTGATAAATTGAGGAGAAAGCATTGCGATATTAAATAACTGAATGTAATTGCGATGACTTGCGTTGATGGAAATTTTAATTTTATTAAAACTCAATTTAAGCAGTATCATCACCAAAAATTGAATTTATAGAGGCCTTCTAAGTAATCAATAACATTAGGAAAGTGATCTCATATGAGAACTCGCCTAAATAAACGTTCACTGTGAACAGAGACATTGGTTTCCTATCATGGATGGACAGGCCGGTACGAAGAGGTAGTGGCAGTATATTGCATTACTTTGACTACATTTCCGCACTCTGGAATTCTACGAGAGTGGCATTAACAGTCGTCTTTGTGCGCGAGGGACCGTGATATTACACTGCAAACAGGAGGAACGAATATGAATAGCTTAAAGCATAGAGAATTTCCTAAATAGTTGTTTACTTGGTAATTATGATTAAAGAATTAACCGTTGAGTTTATAAACATTATATATTAATACGATAAAAACAACTTTACTAATAAATTGCTGTATAACATGATGCTCTTTAGGACATTCTATTTCAACATTTCCATGAATGATTATCCACGTCGTGGAAGGTAATGTCTGATATTAAGGATCACAATTACAAACTACTGTTTTATTACGCATGTATTATGCATGCATATAGTCTCTTTCAGAAATGGCATACGTAATAATTTTAGTAGCGACTTTAAATATAATAGTTAAATATTTCTCTTACATAGAAGCTTATTAAGCAGAAAAAACGACTTCGTTAGCTAACATATTTTTATATAGGATTTTACGGCAATCTACATATTATATATTTTTTGGCAGAAACTTTTAAAACAAATTTTAATTAAAAATAACTTATGTCATCGAAAATATCGCGTTAAAAAGTAATACTGAAATAATGTTTTTGTGTGTATAAACTGTATCGTTTACATGCTCATTAAAATTAAGATAGCTAATTAATAACATCATGCTCTTGATATT
>NW_017304428.1:1763671-1767968 GCF_001594115.1 Trachymyrmex septentrionalis | reverse complement strand
TTATTATTATTATTATTATTATATAAAATTATTATTAATATTATATAAAATTAATATAATCAAAAACTTAAACGCTTCCTTTTATTATGCGTACAGTTTCTCATCTGAGAAAATATTGATGTCCATCGTGCAGTAATGGGATACGCAGACAATCCGACGTAACGGTATCGACATCAAATATTCATAAGAGCGCTTCAGGCATGACTCGTATCGAATCGCTGAAAACCATAACGCATACACTCGGCTTACGAGATTTCGCGCTGAATCACTTTATTGAATGGCCTCTGCTACGTGCCCAATCCACATGTATTCTCTCTGCGATTTTCTTTGTGCGAACTATCCTCAATTCGCCTTGTCCTGAACAATTTACTTTGTTATACCGGTCACATGGTTGTATTTTTTTCCTCTCGCACCTTTTGCCGAATACAATGCGTGTTACAAAGCGTTCTTTCATTTCTTTTCCGCTATGTGAAGAAAGACATGTAATACGCATCGGTATCAAATGAGAATTGCCATAGAATATTACCATTGTGTCTCTTTCATCTTCGAACCAAATAACATATGCTCCAAGCATGATCTACTTTCGCATCCTTTCCATTTGTTTCTCCGTTTGTTTGTCCTTCTAAGAAAGACAGATTTTTAAAACAAACTCTTGGCTTTGACGTTCACCCATTTTCAATACGCGAGGATATCTTATTTCCATATATACTATTTACCGTTATTACGTAAACTATATGTTATATATATATATACATATATAACCCATCAGAGTTACTATAATCAATATACAGTAATTAACTATGGAAACATGAAATTATTTGCAGCATCCCCGTAATTAAAAGATCAACGTTATAGGAAATAATTTATATCCGCCGTATTGATTTTCGTTTTATATTATGTTAGCAACTGATTTTATAACATCGTTTCGTCAATTTCGAAATTGTTATGATATGTCATACATTTAATATATCGTGAATCAATTCGTTACAATGTGTTCGCACGAGTTTGATTAATAAGAAAAAAACACAAATTCAAACGTATTCGATCTCGAGTACTGATTGCATCCTAATGTCACTCTGTTGCATCCTTCAAACGTTGATGAGATATATTGGTGCAATTTCCTCTGACCATTTGCCCCGACGTGTATGAAATGTTCATTTCCAACGCGAATTTCACTACAGTAGCGCTAATTTTTTTTGCGTCCAGTAAACGATTTTATCTACTTTTAATTACAAATAACTTACAAGTATTTAATTAATCTAAAAGAATTCCCAAATTACCATATATAAAGTCCATAAAATTATATGTAAAAAAGTTTCCGTTATTTATATACAGCTTTCGTTTCAAAAATATCAAATTAATTCAAAATTTTTATTAAAAAAAAAATCGTTTCTATGTTGTTAATATACAATACTATAACTAATGTCATCTACATTGAAAAAGAATCTGGCAATTCCAAAGTCAAGTGAAATAATTTTTAAAGAAGAATTTTACTTTTCTAAATATTTAGTATGTATTACTAAACTATAATAAATATAAAAAAACTATAATAAATATAAACAATCGTTTGGTAGTAATTATAAAATATTTAAAAAAGTATAATGTTATGTTTAATTATATTAAACAAATATTTGATTAAAATTATTTCATTTAACATTTAGTAATTATTACTTCTTTTTACAGTGAATACACTCCAGTTATTCTAAAACATCATTTAATGTACAAAGATAAAATAAATAATGTTTCATAAAAAGTGAAAATAATATTTACCTTTGCTACACATTCTGGATAAATTACCCACACAGTTATTCGGAATTATCTTATAGATTCATTCGTCGACGATTCATAACGCCGCAATATCTTGCTAAAGCTACTCTGGGGTTTACTTATTAGAAGAAAATAATTGATGCTGATTGAAATGACAATGCACCCTACGAAGAAGAAAGGAAAAATTCCTCCATGAAGCGATCAGTCAGATCTTTTGATGGGCAAAACTTAATTATTAAGAATTGACCGAAGAGAAGCACTGTGGGATCGTTGAAAAGCTCCATTAGTGGTTCGACCTGATTTCCCTCTCTTTTATTGAGTGACGAACGACTTCGTCGGGAAAGAATCCCGTGTACTGAGTAGTTCATCCAAATGACGCATTCGACAGACCTATCGGACAACGACAAGATTGATTAAATGTTCTTAGCGGAGAGATGGCATCGGAAACGAAATCCAGAATCGTATCGATATATGCGAAGGCCTTCATTGCAATAGTAGCGTCTGATTATAGCGTAGGTTCAGCGTACGATTGAAACTTCTACTTGATGGACGATCTAGAATGGCAAGTGCTACCGTGATTGATTCACTTTGTCGGAAATGGGAAAAAGGTCGTATTACTTTATTTACAGGCGATATTTTACTCAAGCGGATAACATTTTATATTATTTATAAAAATATATATACCTATTTCTATGTGTGTGAAAAGTGTGTGTGTGTGTGTGTGTGTGTGTGTGTGTGTGTGATATAATATCCATAAAGTGATCCAGATCCAGCCGGAGAAGCCGGTATATATAATATGTACTCTTTATAAAACTGAATCAAAAAGTCATCTAATATTTTGTAACTTTTGCAATTTTTAGTTATCCAATAAACAGATTGTCTAAAATCGACACATAAGACAACTTTAGAATATCATTAAGAGTTCATTGAGAAATATTTTTGAAATATTAAAAAAATAAAGTACTTTGAAATCTTTCAAAGATTTTTATTTTAATGTCTTACACATTAGTTTTATTCTGCTTACTTGGAAATTTTTAGAAATTAATATCTCGTTAACTGTTGCAACTATTGTAAAATAGTAGAGGAGGTTTCGATTTAGTTTTCCACAAACGACATGAACGGTATGTACTGATCTGGATCACTTTAAATATACATAAAACAACGTGATACGATCTTTTCAAAATATTGTTGTATGATAGAATACAGAAGAAAAAATAAAGAAAAATTGTCTATTATAACAAAATTTTTAGGAATTTCTATTTTGAAAAATTTTACTTTAAAAAATTCTTACCAACAATTTCTCTAACTACTCTCAAGGAGAGTAAGATAACTCGATAGTAAGATATCTTTTGAGAAAAGAGATAAAATCGGTCGACGCAGTTGGAATAGGAAATTTCTACTAGTAACTACACTCAAGTAATAGGTTTCTTTTTATTTTTCTGATCAAGAAATACATTGTGTTACGTTCTCCGGTTACTCCTTCGATTTCACACAATTTTAGTAGTTATTTTTGCAAGAAACACTTCAAGTGTCCACATTGAAGAAAACTATTTTGAGATTTCAGGTCAAACGTCCGTTGTTAATAGATGGATATCATCTTGTTTTTATATCGGGTAACTAGAGTCCATTGACATTTTCATTACTTCTCATTCAAAGTTTAATAATCCTACCTTAATACTCAATAACAGTAAAGAACTAACGACAAGGACAGTAATGACAAGGAGCACTTATCAATATTAAAAAATAATTAATTTTCTTTACTTTCCTTCGAATATAAGACTTCACAAATCATAAGTTAAGTCTTTAAAAATAGCACTACTAAGAATTATATATTAATAATTCAAAAAATTAATTATAACTTATGCATTAAAAAAATCATAAATTGTATTAAGAATTTTAGAAAAAAGTATTGTTCATGTCATTCTTGATTTTATCTTTCTACGTAAACTAATAGAAGAAAGATTGTTACGACGGAAAAGGCATCGTTCGCCAAAGGCATTCGCCAAAGGCATCGTTCTATCCAGACACGGATATGAGAAAGAGGAAGAAAAAAAAGATTAAGCTTAGAAAAACTAAAAGTCTGCGTTCCAAATTACTAATCGATGACGCACACCAATCTGAACTCCGTATTGGAGCGCGCGATGTAGCCGCATCAATCTGTGGAATGGCCCGCGATAAGAGGATGTCGTTTGTTGGAATGGCTCGAACTTTCCGTAGAAGGGTCAGCACAGTCTTTGTGCGAATATCGTCGGTAAGTCTACGATGAAATCTATCGATTGATCGTGAAGTTAACCCGAAACGGTAAAATTCAGACGAGGTGACAATTTAAAGGTCGCATAAAGCTTGATTGGTGAAGACGACTCTTTTCGTAGCTATATTCTCTGTCAATTCGAAAACAGCATAAATCTCTTTCAAAGGACGAAAAATGTATGTAATAAGCAGAGGAAATTGACCTTTAAAATGTAGCTTTAGTTTTAGAAAAGTTTAATTATCTATTAAATGAAATACATACTGTGTATCTGTGTGTGCG
>NW_017304428.1:1760471-1763644 GCF_001594115.1 Trachymyrmex septentrionalis | reverse complement strand
GTGTGTGTGTGTGTGTGTGTGTGTGTGTGTGTGTGTGTGTGTGTCACATCCATTTTCTATAATAAATATAATAATTTTTCTAATAGCGTAATTTAAAATAAGCGTAATTTTTAAAAATAATTAAAATTTACTATATGTTTTTATATATAATTTAATAATCACAATTGATATAAATTGCAACTGTATGCAATTACATACAAAATACTAAGTTAAATAAATGCTTAATGCAGCAAAGTTGAAACTTTTACAATGTATCAAAACATGAAGAAATTAGTAATACTATTTGTATCAATTATAATCGCATATATTTTTATATAATCATTTAAATATATCAGCAAATGTAGAAATATCTATTCAATCGTTATTCATTAAATGTATCTTTTTATTTTGATACGCAGTTTTCAAATGTAATATTATATTTCTTTTGGATTAATATATATATTTTTCATTCTAATACATAACATATATAATTTTTCATTTTTTAAATAATAGCTTTTTTCTTTAGTTAATGAATAATAATTTTTCTCTTATTATTTTTTATATAAAAATGAACAAAAGTCATTATATGCAAAGGAAACAATTCGCAAAAACGTTTTATATTGTGTTATTTGATAAATACCGTTATTGTATCCTCCTCTCTTACTCTTTCTATCAACCCATTTCTCATTGCAGCGATGTCGAGTAAAAGATTCTTAATAAGGATATGAACAAAGGAACACTAAGGCAAATAATTCAAAAGCTCTTCGATCGGCGTTTCAAACGGTATGCCAAGCGCTTGTAACACGCCGCTTCATACTATAGTACTCTGATTCCGGTAAATAGATCAGATGTCGAGTAATTGCTCAGAAACTTCACTAAATAGTTGCAATTATTTGTATAAGATACGTTGTAAAATGTTTAGAAAAAGAATAATGAAGAAAATGCATAGAATGTGCATAGAAAAAGGCTGTCAACAAAAAGCGTTACATAAAGCTTATTTAATATATAAATTTAATATATAAATTAATTTTAAGTTTTGCTTAGAAAAATTGAATACATACATATTGTACATGTATTTTTAAAAATATTTTTGCGTCTAATACAGTCATATGCGTAAAATATGTATATGGCATTATGTTAGACGCAAAAGATATTTTAATACATTATTTCTTATGCAAAGCTATTTAATAAATTCTAAAACAAAATTAATATCCGCATATTTCATAAAATATTTCAAGGAAACTAATTTTATGTGTGACAGACTTTGCTGTTGATTGAAGTAAATGCGAGCAAATAATGGAGATGTCACGAACGAACGGTAAATTGGCCTGATATTAATTGCTCGGAAATCTTGATTGCTAAGTTTCGTCGTATAGATTATATATAGAATTATATATTCGAATTATATAAATGTATTTGACGTAAATTAAGATATGAAATATAAATTTAGGAGTAAACAGTAAATAATTTAAAATAAACCTTTTTACAAAATAATCAAAATAAGAGTTAAATAAACTAAACAAAAATTACAGAGTTAAAAGGAGCTAAAAAATATAATAATTAATACTCACAAAAAATATATCTTTAAAAATCTTACTGTGTAAGTATATTTAGCTAATTAAATATGTCTAATAATTTAGATTTTAACAAAAAACCTGTTATCTATATATCTATTATTGCCATTTCTCCTTTCGACATTTGTCTTTTAACAGTTAAAATATACCAAACAAAATTATTTGTCGTGTTGAAATATATTGTCGAAAGTGTGAGTTTCAACAAATTGAAACTTCCAATAGCTAAGGAAAGGAGAGATATATAAATCAGCACACTTCGATTACAAATGTAACGATAAAATCGAGAAAAAAAAAAGAGCAAGAAGAAGGTGCAGGAGAAAATGATCTGTCCAGCTTACTTGTACTTTGTATAACTTCTCAAAATGTAGCTTTTAAACAAGATAAGATACATCTTTTCAGATTATATCTTAATTTTCTATTTCGAGATATTTTCGCGAAAATTTTGCAGAAATTTTTTATGCAACTATGCAAAATGTTTTAAATGTTCTTCACAAATTACTAGAGGAAAAGCTCCTATTATAAGATACCAAGATTCATTTTGGATAAATGCTAGAAATCTATGGACAGAATTTAAAAAAATAATAAATTATTTTGAAGAGAATATAGTAAGCTTTAAGATGTAATGTTATATAAAATTTAATTCAAATTTTATTTTTTTTTATAAATTAAAAAAATGTATAAAGTAAGCAAATTGCAAAATCAAAAAATTATGCTCCTAATATGAGATATTCCAAAAAATCGATAATAAAACGCAAAATATATCAGTATTGCAATTTAAAAAACTTTATTTAATGTTTCTAAAATATAAATAAACACAACTAGTGCGCGTATAAAATGAGTATACGATGCACTGTACCTAGCTGACTCGTCTTCAGATAGTTGGAACCAAGCATTGCAGAAACAGGCATCGATGTTTATTCCGATTGTCTTTTTTATTATTGTACAATAACATTATACTTTAACAACAATTTTCACTATGACATAAAAGCAAAGGTTATTTCATATTAGAAATATCCTGGGTATCTCATATCTATGATTTTCATGCCTTACAATTTTACGATCATCAAATCTAACTTCTGTAATTAAGCAATTCAACATATTACGTATTTTTCTATTAGTACGATCTTACTCTATCACCACATAAAGAATTTATTGCCAAATATTTACTTATTAAATAATAAACAAGGTTTAAAAGCACATCTCAATAAAACTTGAAGACCAATTTCTAAAATCTTTTTTTGCAACAATTACAGGCATGATTTAATAATAATGAATTTTTCACTAAATAGTTTTCAATCAAGAACAATAAATTCATGGTGGAACCAATAGATAACGTTTAGCGGAAACGCCGCTATCTCATATTAGGCGCCTATCTCATAATAGGGGGCTTTCCTCTATATATAATATATCCCAAACTCATTAGAAATACTCAGACCAAATAAATTTCAACATAAAATAGCATTAATTTTGTATTCTACAATAAATTGTATTTTTTTCGACTATTGTGCTTAAGAAAATCAACAAAAAATATTGAACTGCTATTTTAATAAAAGTTTTTATATCTTTGCTCTTATATAAAGTTTCTAATTATCTTTTACTGATAAAATGTATATATATAAA
>NW_017304428.1:1759035-1760034 GCF_001594115.1 Trachymyrmex septentrionalis | reverse complement strand
GATAAGCTTTTAAAAGTAGAGATTTCAAGCTTTAAAACCCTTTTTTTTAATTTGAATTTTATTCATTATTGACGAAGATATTGTATATACAACTTTGAGTTAAAAAATACGCGATGACTTTTTACTTAACCTAATATATTTTGTATTAGTCATGTAACAATAAAGAAATAAATCAAATAAAATAAACATTTTAAAGTTTTTGTCTTTTAAATAATATAATATATTTATAATCGCATTCATAATTCCAATAAATTTTTTAATTGCGATTAAAAATTTTTGATAAAATTGTATTTAAAATTCTTTTACATACAATACTTTTGTTTTATATTAAGATTTCAAATATAATTAAATAAATCGGTAACAAAAAAAAGAAGTAGAATTAAGATTAAAGGGATACTTCTATGTTTACATCTCCAAGCTTCTAATTTCTAATTAAATCAATTGATCCGACATCAATTAGTACAGCTAAGCGTTCGATTTAATTTGGGCTTACGTACAGCCGACTCAAATTAACTTAGAAATTGAGCAAAGCTGTTTCAAAATTTTCACTCTAACTCTACATGTTATTTCTTTATAATTATATAACAAAATTTTATAAATTTTTTTTTGCAGAAACAACTGTGAAATTTTTGTAATAAATTATGTGTAAACATATTCTTATTTTGCGAAACTTACATTGCTATAGACAAGCGAGGAGCATCTCAACAAAAAGAAAACTATACTTCTATTGTTTAGTTTTTCCTTTTTTTTATTTTATTGTATTATTTGCAAAATTATATTGAACTTTAGTAGCTTATTCAAATAAGACTAAATTAAATTAAATGATTTTTTATTTTGAATAATTTTATTAAAAGATTTTAGTAAAACATTAATCAATATATTGAATCGACAGAAGTTATGACTAGCTGCTGTTATTTAGATGTTATAATTAAGTCGTTCCTCAAAATCCACGTGTAAAAACGTTCCGTCATTTTTCGTTAGATGGCGGCAGCTTGCAAG
>NW_017304428.1:1733851-1758004 GCF_001594115.1 Trachymyrmex septentrionalis | reverse complement strand
CACACACACACACACATTTATGTATGTCGAATCGATTTCTTTTTGACATGTCAATTACGGATCAACGTTAACTATTTCCATTTTTAACAAACGTGACTGTGTAGGAAAGTTATCGTGTATATCGAAATTGACCTTACGATATCAAAAGCACGGTTATCGATCGTGACTGCTGGCGTTGACCCGCGATTTACTCTACACATGTCAGCCGTTGCGGTGTCTGCGTTTAACCGCGATGTTCAATTTGCCCTCCAGCCGAACCGCTTCCGGTTTTCGGCAAGCCGTCGCTACTTCCCAATAGTTATCATAGTTGTGCTATTAAAAGTGTCTGATAAGGTCACAGAAAGCTGCTGAAAAGCTGCAGAAAAACTTTCGCGTAATTCTCGAAAGCAATAAGAAAGTATAATTTTATATATAATTTATAAATTATTATACATTAAAAATGATGATAATCATACTCAATACTCATTTCATATACTTCAATACTATTTCCGTTTAAAAAATATAAAGGCATATCACAAAGTTTATGTTGCTTTTATATTTTACTATCTACGTTACAAAAATCTATGAAATTTTTAAATAAATTAATAAAAAATCTACGAATTTATAAATATTTTGAGTCAGAAACTTGTAAATTCTTAAATCGTAATATAAGTTATATTCCTATTAATTTTTAACAATAATCAATTTCCATATGTTTTATTCGTTCCAAAAAAATACTTTCCAAACGAAGCTTCTAAAGTAATCCGCAGAATTCACAAAAACAAACTTTTTCAAAAAACAAGAATTATTTACAAAGTTTCAGCTTACATTACGTTGCATTCTCCATATCACTTGCTCTATTAATTCTTGTTGCATCAGAGTGTTTAAAATTTTCCTGCGGAAATTTAATGGACCGACAAATGATGGTACTGTGTTACTAAGTGATTGTCATTTCTCATTTAAGATTTCCGGTAGTAGTACGATCATTTGTCGGCCAATGTATTCATTCAGGAAGCGCGTGAGGTGATGATGGAACGTGGTACGTGGCAGTGGGTGGTGTGACGTGTGATGATGTGTGAGCAAGCAGCGCCTGGCTGTCGTCCAGCTTTTCCAACGTGATTTACATGGCAGAACTGCGCCCGACGTCTCTTTTTCTTTCGACGCAGCGCGGCAGAATGAAAACATCCCATTTCAGCCCAATTCCGATTTTTCATAAATTTAATGCGCTCCAGATAGTTTCCGCCAACACCAATAGGATCTTTAGAAAAAAAGTGAATGTCGACACGTTCACTGTCATATATTTACCAAATCTAATATACATATTATAAACTTAAAAAAATGTTCAAAAATAATTTTAAAAAATTTACGGTCTATTACGAAATTATTAAAAGAAACGGTGCATAACAATATTTTTAGACACGTATTTTATAAATATGAAATATATAAAATATGGATGATATAATATACAGAAAGTAAACCACATACATAATTATTTTAAAAATTATACCAAGTCAAATTACATAAAAAAGTCAAATTAAATAGAAACATTTAGACTTTAGAAACATACAGACATTTTTACATTTATTTTTAAAGCTTTGTGGATTTATATATATTTTTAAATTTAAAAAGTGTAAAATGTAATTTTTTTTTCATATTTTAGTATTGTACTGATAACAGATAAGATCAGAATTAAATAGTAATTAATACTTTCTCATGCTTTCGAAACTTTTCTCTTTAATCAATATTTGCATCGGTTCAATATAATCCTCATTCTGAATTAATTGAATATGAAGCTGTTACTGCATATGCAAATTGTAGAACGGATGTATTTTATGCACTTTCATCCTTCAAAACCCACAATGATCAGAATGCTTGTACTTCATTTCCATCCACTTTATGTTTTGTAGAATTGACGCAAAGTTTCCAACGTTAAAATATTCAGTGCAAATATCAATGTTATGAATTTTTGACAAAAAAATAAAAATTATACCGTGATATAAACTCATTTCTACGACAATTTATTAAAATTATAAATACCGACTGTATGTAAGTATATTTATATATATAATATATACAAAATTTGTTCGCGTCTATTCATTATTTTTACATTGCATCAAACATGTGTGTGTATTTTAAATTAAGATTATATTATCCTGCATGTTACCTTTACATGTTTGGTTTTCGCTTCCTAATTATTTCACATTACTCGGCATTTTCTACGTTGCTGCAATAGGTACTCTACAGCAAAGATTAAAAAATACAAAATAAATTTCTATTTCGTGTAAAATAGAAATTCATTCTTTAGTTACGTTAGAACTATAAATTATAATCTTAATTTAGTGTGTAAGCTATGCGAAGAAGTAATTACATAAATCGTCAAAAGGATAAATTCAAGTCATTTTACATTTCTGCTTTGCATTCGTTTGACAACAGAGAATCTCTTTATCGCAAGACTAAAGTGCTGATTTGTCCAGTGGGCACAAAGAACGGTATTAGTGAAAGGAGTACAGTCCAACGTTCAAGATTTTGTTTGATAAAGGCCAAGCCCCATAAAAGCCTCCAATGTCTCTAAAGAAATGAGTTCGTATTGATCTAAGACTTTCTGTTCTTTTCATGAACCTGCTACGATTCCGAAAAATCTCATCATTTGCCATTTCGCAGGTAAATCGTTCTCACGATCATAAAAATAAAAAGTTAAAAATAGTCGAGACCTTTTCCATCATTCAAAACTCCCTTTAAAACTTTTCATAATCTTCTAATTTGCAAATCAACAAATTTAATGTACGACTTATATTACTCTTTTCATAAAATTAAGTACTAAATATTTGCATACCAAATTTGTTAGTGAGAACAAAAGTTCCGGAATTTTTGTATGTATTATTCATTTAGTAGAAATTAAGAATGCAGATTTTTTTTTCACACATATATTACATTTCCAATGCAAAAATGTCAACTGCATTTTGCAAAAAATTGAATACCGACTGTATATTAAAATTTAAAATATAAATATATATTTAAAAAACTTTATTAATTTGTTAATTTTGTTTTACTTAATTTTATATAACGTAAAATACCTTTGTTAATATATTTACATATATGTGATGGAATGTATAATAATAATAATATGTGGCTAACAATGTTATCAATCAAGCGAGATTAATACTCACCAGTTGGGCTAGGTGTAAGTTCCTTCATCGCTATCTTGACATGAAGATCATATCGCTGGAAAAGCCCCAGCCTTGGACCCCTCGTACTTCTCTGCAGCGTGTTAATAGCGGTAGTGACTGCTCTGGTGTATTCTCTCACGCCGAAGGATTTGTACGGTACCATCATGCCCACCTGTTACACAAATATGATGGAGGAAATATGAAATTTTAGTAAGGCGCCTGTTAGACTGTCTTACAGACATACATCATGCGTTTTCGAACGGTGCAGAAACGAATAACGTCAGGTGATAAATCATTCTCATTCCATCAAACGGTGAGAAAGATCGTCAACAGGTTGTACAAAACGATATTTCGCCAAGTTTCGACCGAGACATGGCAGTTGACGCGGTCACTATGTTACAAATAGTCCGAGTTTAGCAATGAATGTTATTGTACAATATATATTCACTCGTGACATGTACGATTGCGTTGGAAAATACGTCTATTATATACGTATCATATAATTTTACTTTATCATCATTATTGTTGCATTATGTTGGATATTTTGTAATTCTTTATTGAATTTTACTTAATTTATGTTAATTTAGTATTTGTCCAAATTGGACTGTATTATTTTGTTATGTGTGTGTGTTATTTACTTGTTTATGGCATAAATATTGACTGATCTCATAATCTCAATGATAAATTATTTTTTATTCATACTCTTCGCGTCAAAAAATTTGTATAATATATTATGTCCGTTTGTTACATAAATATAAAGGAGAAAAAATATAATTTTGATCCATTTTTCAAACTAATTAAATTAGATTATTTTCTATGCTAATTCGCGTGCACTTTTTCTCATCTAAAGGAGAAACCGGGGCACTATGGGTCACGGGATACCATGAGTCATCGATTGTTTAACATAATCTAGAATGTTTAAATTAATACTATTAATACAATATGACTGTTACTTCGTTGCCCATACTTTTTATCTAGGTGGCAGTGATTAAATTTCATTGTATCAAAAAGCATCGAGCATTAATGGTTTTTGTAGTGCAAACGTAACTTTTAACTGCACAAAAATGTAATATTATTTTTGTAGTAGAAGATACATGTACTCGAAACTTGCCAATTTTGGCATAGAATTATCTTATCTTTACTGCACCTATCGTCCTGAAATGATTTTACATTCAGATCCTATATTTTAATGTAACCGTCGTATTTGTTTCCGTGACTTGCACGTTCTCTCAATATCATATATGTCATGCTGACTCTTAAAATTGAGAAAATCGAATTTCTCTATCGGTTGTATCTTTCTAGAACTCAAAACTCTTTAGCTAAAAAAAAGTTTTGCTTGGAAGGAAGGAACAGCCAATTGAAGGTAATCGAAAACCGCGAGAGAGAGACTGAATTCCAGGATTCTGGAATTAATTCAACCTTCTCAGTTGTAGGAGAAACTGAGTAGCGATCATCAAGTAATGAGTGCCAGAGACATAATATAATTATTTCATACGCGGAACTAATTAGGGCACTTAATTGGAGAATATTCAAAATACGGTCACACCCCTATCCCGGACCTAACCCCGACCTAACCGTTGAGGTCGGACGGACCCTACTGCCCCTCCTCCCCCACCTAGAGTCGGATTCTACCCCATATATCTCCATAAAGAATCAGTCAGATTGAAATATCAATTACCGATTTCAAAAGTAGAGATTTCAAGCTCTCAATGCTTTTTTGATTTTTTGTCTGCGATAATTTTTAGTGTATATAGATTACGTATTTATATCTAAAAATTAGAAAAAGTAAGTACATTGTGACTTTTAATAGAGCTCTCGTATAGTTTCATTATATTATCAAACTATTTAATTGGGCAATCAATATTTCTTTTTGATGTTAATATGTAAATATTTAGTTTAATAACGCTTCTTAAATATTAACAACATCATTAAAATTTTTACTTGTCGCCAATGCACCGTATCACGATCGACAATACATTAAACACTCAAAGCGATCAGAAAAGTGCAGCAAGGGGGCATCTTGTTCATTTTATTATCACAAGAATGGACTAGCGCGCACCTGTTGCATAAATCGATCGATGCGAATGAATACCTACGTGTAGGCTTAGACTGGACAGCGGCTTACGTTTCGGTCTATCAATAATGCTTTTTAGCAAAAGACCGGTTTTAGCAAAGGACCTTTCAAGTAGTCCTTTAAGGAAATCATTTCATCATATTTCTGCAACGATCAGGACTTTGGTTTTTGGCATAATATTTTTTCCATAATTTTAAGATGTATAATACAATCGTGGAAGATTTTGATTTAATAAAACAAAATTTTTAATCTGCAAGCGCGCGCAAAGAAAAATAAAATACTAGATTTTCCATTATTAATATTATACAGTTTTATTTAAAAATAAAATAATTTTATTTAACTAAAATATTAAGAAATATTAATATTGTGTTTCCTAGACGTACAAAATACATAAATATTGCTTTTATTAATAATTTATACACATCTGCGATAAATGTAAATATTCTAAAAAGATTTATAATTTTTAATTCTTTATTTCATTTTTTTATTTTTCAAGCACATTTAGAGATGTAAAAATATTTTCTATAGAAATATTTTCATTCATAATATTATCGCCTATCATG
Source organism: Trachymyrmex septentrionalis (assembly GCF_001594115.1). NCBI lineage: Eukaryota > Metazoa > Arthropoda > Insecta > Hymenoptera > Formicidae > Trachymyrmex > Trachymyrmex septentrionalis. Next base: position 1,752,221 of record NW_017304428.1, on the reverse strand, counting down.
ACACTAAATCGAAAAAAATTATATTTTAATAAGTATTCTCTCAAATATCGTTCGAATAACGGATTTAACTCGGAGAAGTGACGTAATTCATCGATTATTGGTAACGAATCGCACCACTAACCGTATATTTACCGACTTAATTGCACTCTATTCCGAAGTACAGACGATACTTATGCTACAATCAATGTATTAAATAGAGATGAGAATCCATAAATTAACTCATTGTGAATCGACATAGATTTGAAAAATTGAGAAAAAATTCATGAATCCATGAAAATAAGTGGTTTCCTAAAAATTTCAACTCGATTAAGTTCGAATAATACTGAGGTAACTATCCCCGAATAATGTGAGTTATTATTAACTTGATGAATTCATTAACATTCATTAAAGGTGATTATCTCCACGTCGAATATTCCCAAAACGTTAAAAACTTTTCGTCAACTGCATTTAAATGAAGCTGACAGCTAGAAGAGTATAATTTGTGCAAAAAATATGACTTAATTAAATACCCAAATCGTAAAATATTTTATCTAAAGAATACATAATTGATGATCCATTGGATCGAATGGGAGAAAAAGCAAAAAGAATTGTATGATAAATTGATTACCGTAAAAATTACAAAAATGCACAAAGAAAGGTTTATGCAAGTTATAACAAATATATTGCATAATTTGTATATCTCTTTTTGTAATATTCAAAATTAAATACATTTTCTTTTAATAGTTGACGGATAATTTTAATTACATACATATATTATCTTTTAATTAAAGTAAAAAAGTGTAGAATTTATTAAGTACTAAATAACATATTTATTTTTCAATATAATGTTTTTTTAATAAATTTTTCTTAACATGCAAAACAAATTTTCGCATTTTGTCAATAAAACATTCGTACGGCTTTTTCAGTCTATCCTCAAAAATACACTTTTTAAATTGAAACATAATAAATTTACATTATAAACTAACTTTAAATTTCTTATATCAAGGATACAAAATGTTCTTCTTTGGAAGAAACATTTCGACTTTAATAAAGGATGGATTCAAGACTCTTTTTTTACCAAATCCATTTCAGAAAAAAGTCATTACCTTGAGATCGGTGATGTTATAATTATTTCCCACAGAAGACTGCGGTGTGAAACGCGTAGGGGTAGTCGTAGTAGTTGTGGTAGTCGGAAATGATCGCTGTCTCGTTGAGTTCGATAGTCTACTTCCTTCACCGATACGAACTGCTGAATTGCCTCTACCCACGTTTATGCTCTTGGAAATCGATCCCCTGTTTCCGACTTTGATGCCTCCTTCTCTAATAGTGTTACCCGGTGGACTACCTAGCACCAACAACGGTGCCATCACCAACGAAAGGATCCACGTAGTCCTCATGGCGCGGAATTTGTTGCTCGAAGCGACGACCGTTTTTGTCACGAGATGGTAATTTGTCGACGATTGATTCGATCGTGTACCGCTTCTTTGTGCTATCTTGACACTGCGCTTCCATTCAAAATACCGATGAATTCTTTAGCGTCGCGACGGCGCGACGCAATTGCATACGCGCGCATTTCTGCTGTTGTAACGTCGTCTCATCGCGATTTAATTCGCCTGAAATACAAATTAAAAATTTATTAATATCAAATAAATAATAATTCAAGTATAGAAATCACAAAAAATTTAAAAAAAGTTCTGTTAATCTTAGATAATTACAGCTTTTATTCAAAATTAAAATTTCTCAATATATATATTACATTCAATATTTTGTTTTTAACCACATATTCTACTGTAAGCATATTTTCTACTGTAAGATATACTATCTTGAATTTTTAATAAAATCATCCCTTCGAGAGAAGCGAAACGTGTAAATAATTAATGTACGGTACAGCAATAAATACAAGACATGTTGAAATAATCCTTCATATTTCTCACTAAAGCTTTAGCTAAGAAGGTCTTTAATTTAGTTGCCCTAATTTGCCGTTGGAGCAAATACAGGCTCATCCTAAGGTTAATTCCCTTTAATTCCTCGATTCGCTCTACCTCTTTTGTACTATTATCTAAATCGGGAATTACAGTTTGGTATGTCTATAGAATACGTCTTCGACCAGTGAGCTATATGATAAGGTTTTGTTTCAGAGAGAATTGCATATGGATCAATCAAAGAACAGACGGCTGTATATAATGATCAATTTCCCGTAGGATTAGTCGGACAGTTTGATCGGTCATCGCTACCTGTCATCGTACACGATGTGAAATGCTCTGACAGATCGAGTCTATCACAAATCGAGTCTGCACGTTGATACCGTAAATCTGTAAAGTCTAATCGGATAAATTCCAATTTCATGAACTTGCAGCTTTGACATACATATATCATTTTCATGAATTAAAAATAATATGACTTAAATTTTTTAAGTTAAAGGAATATATATAATCGCAACATTACTCTCTCTATTTATTTAAAATATTTTATAATACTGAATGAGGTGCAAATGCAAATTTAAACATTACGTCATATTTTGTAAGAGAAATACAATAAAAAAATAATGATAAAACTTGTTAATAAGTTGGCTGATTAAAATTTACATAAATGTGGCAAATAGAATAAAAGAGTAACATACAAATTAATGTAAACAGTAATACAATTGACACAATACTTGATTAATTTTAGATAAAAAAACAGAACTTGTTTGAATCATCATAAGATATACGTCCTAAAATATACTTCTTAAGTTATCAAGAATTTTTCAATAAAAATTATCATTGCAAAAAAAAATTTCCAAAATTTCTAAAATTGACAGAAAAAAAGATGTACATGTTTGTTTCGAATATTATATATATAAATATGTCTATTTAAATGTTTTATTTTCTTTTAATATGTAACAAAAAAAAATATTTTGTATGAAAAATACTGAAATTATTAGGTGTAGTAAAAAGTCATCGCGTTTTTTTAAAAGACATCTATCAGTAAAAACTGCAATTACTTTCTTACCAATAATATAAATATATCTTGATAGAGTAAAGTTTCAGCTTTAAAAATCTCTTTTTTAAATTATACGATACGACAATTTTTAATGGAGTTATGAGCAATTAAAGTCAAAATAATTCTTTTATTTAATCCGCGATAACTCAGTAATCAAAAGTCGTAGGAATATTAAAAAAAAACGATTTTGTAGGGAAAGTATCAAGCTTTCACGATAGGTAATCGAAAATTTTCTCAAATTCGTTTTGGACACGTTACAAATCCACAAAGTGAGAAGAAAATTTTTCGTCTTTTTCAGCTCGTAGTTTTTGGTATGTAAAAATTATCAAACTCATATAAACTTAAAAAATGTGATAAGCTTTTAAAAGTAGAGATTTCAAGCTTTAAAACCCTTTTTTTTAATTTGAATTTCATTCATTATTGACGAAGATATTGTATATACAACTTTGAGCTAAAAAATACGCGATGACTTTTTACTACACCTAATATATTAAATATAAATCGATTTCATTCGAAACTTGACACCTGAATGTTGTATTCAGAGCACATAAAAGAGATACATATTTTCTTATGGAAATATGATACAGATTGATATCCAGGAATAGAACAGCAAGCATGCTTCATGTTCAAATATAATCCTTATATCGTACTTTAAAAAATTTCAAATAGAACGTTCAACTTTCAAGAGTCTTTCTTCGGTTTCAGAATTTTCCAATCTGATTTTTCGGACTTCACTAGAATACTTCAGTCTTCTAAAGAACGAGCTTTCAAGTTCTGTAACGAACGAAACTTTTGGTCTTACATAAGTTCAGCGACTAGTCGGCAATATCTAAAAGAAAAAAATTTTTGATTCGGCAATATTTAAAAGAAAAAAAACTTTCGATTTTAAAGAAAATATAGTCAACGAAAATATGAAATATATAAAATTAGATTCAATCAATTTATTACATAAAATAATTTTAACCGTATATAGAATATATATTTGTATTGCCAATTATAAATAATTACGTTTTACGTAAATTATGTGTTTAAATATTTTCTATTAAATTAAGTTTTAGTCAACTGTGTAACTTTAAAATATTATGTTATTATATTCAAAGAATTCAAAAAATTTTCTTGATTTTTAACTTATACTTAATAAACGTTGCAACTTTGATGTTAACATTATAAATTTTCATAAATTTTTATGGATTCGGTTGTCTTAAACAAAACTTAAGTTTCTATAAAATTGAATGTTTATTTCAATTGTTCAAATATGTCAATCGTGTTAAATAGAAGTTTACCAACTTTTGTAAGATTTTCTATTCTAAAGTAGGTTCCTATTTTGTGGCATGAAAGCTTTTCACGACTTTCCTTTCGTACCATAAAACATATATATTAGTCCTTTCACGTTACGATCGACAATTTTTCTAAGTTTCATCGAACTTCAATCATTCAACTTCCAATAACAAATGTGAACAAGATTGTATTATTGATGCGTATATCTAGAGCATATATATAAAATTAAGTAAGATAATTTTACTGTATAATTTTTATATTTTTCATTGTAGACCTACTATAAAAAAATTGTAAAAATATATATAATATGAAATATTATGATTTAAGTGATCTTTCATTAACCGACACATAAACTTTGTCCCATAGAAAATATGTGATGTGTTGTCGATAACGAAAATGATATATTGCCGATATTTCCTGCTTTATTTCTCGATTGTCAGACCTGCATTCAAAATGACGTTTGTTTCAACTTCGACATGCTGGCAGCTGTTTCATTATTGCAATGTTTCTACTACGCAGACTCTCGTCGGTTCCGACTGCAATTTATATTTTGAACACGTATGAAATGCTATACATATGACATGACGATAGGTATTTTTAAACGTTTAGTTATCTTTCTCGGGACTGCTATTAATCACTGACATGGTAATAGAGTGATTTGCATGGAAATCGTAATAATAGAAGCATTATACCTATTAACGTCACATGCGAATTCGATTTGTAATTTACGAGTAATGTGCTTGACTTTACATGCAAACAATTTTAAACCCAAGCCAGCATTATACATTCAAATGTAAAATGTAAAACGCAGACGACTGATACAAATTCAATCACGACGCATTGCGTTGTATTTCCTACTTGCATAACAATAATTTTTATGCCGGTATAATGTGAATGTAACATACATTAAGATGTAGTCAATGTGATTTCTCTTAATAAGCGTATAATTTAAATAATAAAATCTCTATAAAATTTTGCTTCAAATAAAATTTAATAGTTATTTAAATCTATTATATTATTTAACTGTAGATTATATAGCAATTTTATTATATAAAATATGTATTTTATTTAATATATTTATGAATTTATTTCTTATTTGGATAGAATTCTTAATTGGATAGAAAGTTTACTTTAATGTAACAATCTATATATTAGATATACATCAGATTAATTCTCTAGAACTGTAAAACAGTTAAATAGCTAAAGATAAAGAGATTTAGTGCTTATCTTATATAAGTAATTGGTTAACAATTTGAGAGTTGAATGAAAGTAGACAACATAGTGACAGTTCCACGGTATCTCATAACATAAATTCTTCCTTAACTTTTTAGATACTTTCATCTTGTCAGGTTTGTCTGAGTTTATTGTGAAAGTTTATCTCATTCTCTTCTTTTCCTTTCGAGCTTCTTCGGAAGGCGATTTTTGAGTCAAATATTTGTTTTAGACCGTGATGCAAGAACGTCTAATGATCCTTCGCAAGATTGAGCTTTTTTGTGTTAAAATACATACTATACAGAAATACATTACCTATTTCTGTTATAGATCTACAGTCAAAGATAAAATCGTCATTTGTCGAATTTAAAATCGTTATTTGTCAAATTTAAAAAAAGAGTTCCTGAGAGTTAAATCTCAAAAATTTTATGCAAGTTGTTTTGCACATTTATAATAAAATATCATTATTAAAATATACTTTATTTATTAATTCTGAACTATTTAAATATCATATTTTACATATTCTTGAAGAAATTATTGTTATGTGATGCAAGGAAGAATGATATTTTTACTTTTATAACATTATGTAATCGAATCCTTCACAATATAAATATTTACGAAGTGTTCACCATCTTAGCAGGCAGTCAACGAGTCGACAGGCGATTAGAGTGGTCCATAGGGTATATTGGCACAAACATACAGCTACGAGACGGTTGAGTTTTTACTGCCACGTATTGCTTTGACCCACGTTTATCACCCTTACGTATCAGGTTTCGCGATATTGAACCACGTCCCATATGGATGGCCTTTGGTAAACCGACCACTGGTCGTCGCGGATTCCTGTGGCCTGGCTCTATCTCTGAACCCTTGTATCTTCTATTAAGACGCCAAACTAACCAACATGTAAGGGGACTACCCGCCGCTATCCATTGATCTATTTGTGATAATTACACATCCAATTAACAAGCACCTTTGTAACATCAAACGTCGGATATTAAATCGGCTACTAACAATAATTAATAATTCTAATACAGAAATAACGTAAGTACCGAACAATTATTTAAAAAAAATAGAATTTAGTACACTTAAATAATATAAAAAGATTCATAAATCAATCCTAATATTTGCAAAAATTGATAAATTTAAACTTTGATTATTCGATAAACTTCTTTAATATTTTTTGCTTAAAAATTCAATTTCTCTGTATATTTAAAAAAAGGAATAAATAAATAAACAATTATTGGGATAATTTTTGTAAAAAGAAAGCTGCATTTCTAATAATTTCTGAAACAATGCTATGTAAAACTTTTAAAGTCTAAATCTCTCGCGCAGAAAGAGATTTTGCATAAGTATATAGTCTCTTTACAAGCGCATTAAGTTTTGAAATGCATGAAAAATATGGAAATTGCATTACAAACAGTGATACAGTAAATTGTGGACATGGCCGAGTTTAATGAATAATTTAATAAAATATATCCAGTCATAGTTCCAGGAATTTTCTTCTTGTATCAAATTTATGAAATTTTGTTTAAATATTGCCTTATGATTTAGTTCATCATATCATTGAATATTTTATCAATGATATCATATGTATTTTTCACATATTCATTTCTTCATGATACTTTCATTTTCTTCATAAGAAATTATCCATCATCTCTATTCTTCTCAACTACTACTTTTGAAACAAATTAGCTAACATAATATAGTGAAGCAATGTGTGTGTGTGTGTGTGTGTATCAAGAAGCTACTTTGATTGAAAATCCAAACGCGGCTCTGATTACAAACTTCTGACGTGATTAAGTAGCGGTATGTAGGTTAATTAACACTGTTCATGTAAACGTCGATTAATGGCAATGCTAGAATATCACGTTAATAAATAAATGTTGTAATAAATAAATACTGTAAGTTCAGCAATGTATTAATTTGATATATTATCTATAGATATTAGAAATATCTAAAAATATCCATGTTTCCCTTTTTGTTCAAATCTTTTTTCTCTCTTTATTTAAATAAAATTGACTATTATTCCATAAAGTAAATATTCTTTAAGTACTAATATTTAACAAAAAAATTTACGATTAAATATCATTTATTTATATAATAATTATTAAATTAACTAATCACTATTAAGCTGTCAATATCAAGCTGTCATCAGTCATTCGAATCACAGAAATTTGTGTTGTTAAATTTTACGTCAATGTCAATATTCAATATCAGTGCATTATCGGAATATACGACATGCATTTGTCGTATCGAATAACCGGTGTCTCAGATAAATGACAATCCAATAATCGAAAATTCGATTAAACAATAGCGTAATCGCCGTAATCAATATCCTAATCAAAAAATTTTTAATTTTCTATTGATTTTTAATAATAAAAAATATAAGTAAATACCAACTATATATTCAATGCCTGCCATACAAGTATAATTATTAAAATAAATTTTGCATTTTATTTATGTCTTTATCAATTTAATCTTGTTATTTTTTAAAGTCGAATTTAATTTTTTTTTTTCACATATTTGTATTATATTTCTATCTGAATTATTTATGTTAAAATAATTATCACAGATTGTGAGCTTAATTAGACTCAATCTTTCTTTATATATATAATTAATTTAATAATTATATATTTAGTTTTAAATATAACAATATGATTTTGAAAAAAATGAATTAATACTTAAATAAGTACGCATAATCTTCATACAGAAAGCATCCGTAGAAGCCTCAAGAATATTTTAATAATGTCTTGCTAATTTTTTTTCAAATGTAGAATTAGATATTGTATTTGTATTAAATAGAAAGAAAATTTTATTAGAAATAGAAATTTTTAATGATTAGTATAGTTGATGTATTAATGTCTTGCAACATCAAGTAAATTTCAACAATTTGTAAGAACGAAGATTTAATTAAAAAAGCAAGTAAATTATGGAAACTCGATTGCCGAAGATTAAATATCTCCCGGAACATATAATTCGTACTGTCGTATTTGTTATACTTGATAGCTTACCGGTCATCAGTGATTTCAATTTCTTTTCTATTGAACCGCAATTCAATATTCAATCAAGAATTCATTCAATGTATGTATCTCTAGCGAAATAACCCGGAACGTTGAGACCGCCGGATGGAGGCTCTTGATCGGAACTACCGGTTCTCGTATCCAAGCGAATCAAATATCGAGTTCTATCTTTTTCCGGACTTGTTTACAACTTTTCCTAATAATTATCAAGAAAGTGGAACTCTATGCGATATTTCTTTGATTATTGACTTTTCGATCTAAAAAAATTTAAATGTTACATGAAATCTTTAAGAAGACGCGACGAATTACTGTGATAAAGTTCTGCAAGGATTAATCTCGAGAAAATCCATAGACGATGGCTGAAGGAATTGATCGAGATGTGAGATCTTAAGTTCCTTGATTTTTCCGAGAAAATTGAGTTTAAAGTAATATGTGGGTAAAAATAAGTATTTAAAGGCAAAAAGAATAAGGTAAAAGCGAATATGCGTAAAGCAATATAGCATATTGCTGTATGCTGACATTGCTTTTGAAACAAACATGAGGAAGTGTGCGGAATAGAAAGCTGTCGGCAAAATCAAGAAGCAACACTGTTCTAAGACTAATAGTTTATGCACAGGACGACACAAACGCGCTAGCGTTTGCTACGCAAAGCTCTTTGAGGTCGGATCAATAAAATCTGTAAGAGGATTTTCGGTAAGGTACGCAACAGCAAAGGGAACTTGAGATGCTGCATACAACATCGGCAAAGGGAATACCGAAAAATGAACGAGAAACCGAAAGATAAGTTACAACCTAATTTGAATGATAATACGAAAAAATGAGAAGCTGTTTTCAGGTTATTTTAGGATATTATATAAGGAAAAGCATACGAAGAGACAAATTATAAGACGTCGTATTTTCTACATGTTATTATTTTTCTTTTCTTTTTACTTTTCGAGAATTTCGTATACTTCAACGAATAAAGTTACAATACTGTGATGTTTCTCGGAGAAAGTTCTAATGTATTAAAGAGAACTATGACGTTCGTAATTTTCCTCGAAATTGCAGTAGCTCGTACCGCGTAGAAAATGTATTTCAGTGCAATCCTTAATTTGACTGAAAATTCTGTGATGAATCGTTGGTACCGTCTACGCCGTCTATTACAGTAAAATTAATGCTTTCTTGCAGAATTATTATCGATTAAGAATACGTATGGGAGCCAATTTATTAAAAGATCGATTAAAACTTTAGTTTCGAGTGATAAACTTAAGTTCGTTATGCACTTTCTACAACATCCATGATTGCTAATAATGCATTCATCGAATGGAATTAATTTTCCTTTGAGACTAGTTCGCTCAATTAGAAACGGAATGATGCCTATGAGACGTCTCAAGCGCTTACTAGATGAGCATCATATAGCCAGCAAGCTGATATTAACTATGATGTTAAGTGGTTAACCGAACAGTTTTGTTAGTATAGGAACACATGACGCAACTGCATACGATTTGCATTTGTCGGCAGTCCATTTACATATAATGTATTATGTATAATGTACCACAGCAACGAGCATGTAAGTACACATAATGTTGCGAGGTACACGATAATAATCCCCATTTAAAGCATATGCTTTATTTCTCCTAAGAGCTTTCGCAGGATAGATATTGACAGTTTATAACAAACATCATCAATGTCTTTGTATGCATTTAATTATGTAGCGTATTGAAATTCTTATATGTCTATATAAGTCTTAATCTTTTTTCTTGATGGTCCACTCTATTTTTATTGTTGTAAATATTTCGCATATTATTACATCATAATTTATGTAGTAGTATAATAAAATTGCTCGCAATAATCTTCGTATGTTATCTGCATTATTTCCTATTTCTTTCTTTATGTTGTTTATTTTTATAACATTTATTATTTCATAACATTATTGATATAGCGCGATGAGATCTTCATAAAATTAATATGATGTATTAATTATTAGACATATTAATATCTCATTGCTATTATTATTGTAATTTAAGTTTAATCGCACAGATAATTCCGGAAAATGTGAATTTAGTAGTACAGAATTATGGAGCAACATGTAATAGATATAAATATAGATATATATATATATAAAATAAATGTATAGATATAAATTTAAATATGTAATTTATTATTATATATTGTTTTTTGTTATTATAAACGTCAGGCTACATATATTTAAGGCTATTTATATTTAATTATAGTAAAATAATTTGCGTATTACGTATTTATAACTAAATAGAATGAATAAATATAAATATATTAACACTATATTTATACAATATATATATAAAATATATAGCGTATATATAATATGCTGTATCATACCACTTTGTTCATTCTATTTTAATTATTTTAATTTACATTTATATACCAAAATTAAATGGTAAACTAAATTATTACCTAACATTACAGCAAGTTACAAGCTTTCAGACCATGATTTTCTCTTTCAGAGACTACGTTAATATAAGTTAAAGGTTTGAAAGAGCAGTAAATTTACAAAAGGTTAGACGTGCAAAAAAAGTGCAGAAAGAACCTGAAGAAAAGCAATTCTTTTAGATACCATGACCCTTGTTACGGATACATTTAGTTTTTTCTCCTGTATTCTCTTTATGTCTGATCCATCTATTATGTCTTTTCCTAAAGGAACACGAATAAACGTCAGTCATCCAACTAAAAAAATTAAAACACACTTGAATATCTATTTCTTTTACCACGACATCCAAAATGACCAATAATTACATCCGGGGAACTGTTATTTATGACCTAAGTACCGATGAATAAATTGTCATACGTCGTTGAACTCGAAAAGTCATAAAATTTAACTTACCGTCCAAAGATTATAAAAAGCAGATATTTAAAAAGAGATTATATTTTTCATGCTCTATATAATGTCTTTATGTGCAAAACGTCTCTCTCTCTCTCTCTCTCTCTCTCCCCTCCTTTCTTTTCTTCTCATTATGCTAATAAATAAATTATAACAAATTATTAGAATTAAGATGATTTTATACAAGATACTTTACATTTGATACTTTTTCAGCATTTTCTGTGAATGTATTATAAAATGCACACAATTTTTAATTATTCTCTAATTACCCGTTTAACAATAATATACAGGTTACTTCATTACATGTGTCATAATAAACTTCATACAAATGCGATAAATAATCTCGAAAATTTGGTATTCAAAACTTACAACAAATAATAAACCATTAATACTGACAGCATATTGGAGAAAATTCACAGTCTTGTCATTTGCCGCTGTACAAATTTCCAACGTGCAAACTTCGAGCCTTGTTTTCAAAGTCTTCGTTAGAAGTTAAGAAATTCTCATTACGAAGGCAGTGCTCATTCGTTTTATTGCTCCATTACGAGACAACAAAGGTCGTTCTGAATTGTCTGTCTCAAAAGAAAAGTGCAATTTTCACACTATACAGCGTGATACCAAAAAATTTTTCGATCCTCTTTTCTCTCAAATAAAACGACATATATATCGTGACAAACCTTTGAAAATTGAAATAACAAAGGGATCGCCATGGCAATTCAATCATGTGCAATATAACTCATTAATAGTAGTAAATAACTCATTAATAGTAAAAGTAATGTTTAAAGATTATTATCTGAGAGTATTATCACAGTTACACCTCGAATAAGATATCTTCTCGATTAAAAAAGGCAATCAAGAAGAACGAATTAAAAGCATACAATCAGTAGGATCTGAAGAAGATTTAAAACAAAGCTGCTTCAAGACGATTTTATTTAATAGTGTGAACGTCGTGCTTTCTAAATGTCATAGAATTTTAACTATTTCTTATTATAATAAATGCATGACAAAATATAAAAAGTAACGATAAACCTAACTGTAAAATTTGTTACCGTTAAAAATAAATGTAACTACGTTACTGTTATAGTTACAAAAATGAAAGATAATACCGTTTGCATTACAAAAAGAAGTAAATTTTAATGGCAATGGCAAAAGTAACACGTTACTTTCTTTCTTTAAGTATATAATTAATATGTAACTAATATGTAGTATAACTATATAATATTAAATTAATTAATCATAGGCAATTATACTTTCTCAGCATTAAATTCTCATTCTTCGTCAAACGTATGTCCTAAGCAAAATAAAACGTTAAGTATAGTTAGTTCAATTTATCGTTACAATATCAATGGGATTAATCTCATTCATTCCAATCCAATACACAAAATGCGATAAACTCACGATAACTTATCTATCTTAGTTCGATCAACCAGCAAATTTTGTTTTCACCCTTCGATTCCAAATAAACAACAACACGAAAGATCTAGCTGCTAACGTTTTCGTATCTGAGAAATAACACTCCTCTTACTATTGTTTCTCATAAATTAGCTACCCTTAAATTCTCTTTTTCCTTGCCTTTGCCTTGCCATCTCACGCTTTTACGCCACCCTTCGCTATCCCGACGGACGCGAGTAATTCGATGGAGCGAGAGGGTGACCCGCTATTGGCTGCAGCTCCATACAAAGTTAGACCCGACGAGACGATAAATTCAATAAGACAAAAGCGAGCTCCAGGGACACCGGTACACACCAAAGGTACCCTATGCCGTCGTATCATCAGACATCAGGGAACTGCGTGCGCTCTTATACCTCTCTCGCAAGTAGCTTCCGAGAATGCCGAATAAAGAAGATAAATCAGGTAATCCCCGGGCGCGTACGCGGTAAAAGTGGCAAACCGTGTTTTCTGTAATCATTACATCCGACGCGACGTCGCGTCACCTCAAGAATAAATCTGTTGTCATGATGCAATTCTACAAATGAGAGGACTACCAAACAATAGGTGCTATTAGACGGATAAATGTTTCAAAGTCTAACATCCGGTACAATCAATATTTCTTAAGTAAAGATAAAAATAAGTCAACGAATAAATCGGTAATGAAAAAATCAATATACAATTGTCATATAAGATTTACAAAACATGTTATAGTTTAAATTTTTATAAAATAATGTAATAAATATTATAATGTTTCCTTGTATTGCGTAAAAAAATTAAATTTGTATGTTAATACAAAAATTAAATTTGCATGTATTAAATTTCGGTATATAATAACACAATTTAGAGAGAATATTTTAAAAAATTTATATAGAAATAAATATACTTTGTAAAATAGTTAAAATTTTTTAAAATATATCAATACAAAGTTTACACGTTTTTTAGACAAAAATCTTTAATTAAGAAAAATTGAACAAATATTTATTGAAATAATGTTAAACATGTTAAATAAAATCTAAAACCTTCTTCATTTTTCATTTTAAGAAGACAAATATCAATCTTAAAGAAAGACGAAAACTTTTGAAAAAAAAAACGAATGCCGTTGGGAATGACAGTGCTTTACGGCAACGTAAAGAGGGTATATTGGATTATACGAGAAACTAGAGCAAAGTAGAAAATAAGATATCCCTTTATATGGGCCCGTTATTGTTAGGTCACATGGCAGATAAATCTAAACTCCACTTTTCGAAACGCGAAATCCGTCTACGGATTCTTGCACGCGTTCTCACATATGTCAAAAACGCGCTTTCACATTCTTCATGTGCAAATAAAGAATACCATGCATTCACATGAATATTCTTTGATTTACTCTTTCTTGGTAATTTTTCTCATTCCTAATATAAGCTCTAATTTGAGCTTTTACGATAAGGACATATCAACTCTAACATTCAACAAATTTTTATATATTGTAAAACTTAAATCACTTTTACTGTCATTTTATGATAAACATTTAATAAGAATTTAATTAAATTTAACGATGGGATTAAGTTTTATTTATTGTTAAAAAAAGAGAAATGTTCTTTTGTACCAATGTTTCTATTTTAGAACAATATTACTATTTATATTTTGAAAAATGTTTTTAGTATTATATAAATTTTATATTTGGATTTGATAAACAATCAAGGAAAATATAATTTCTGTGCAGCATTTTTACAAATATACAGATTACAATACAAAATAAATTGCGTGATATAAAATATATCGCGCGACTATTTATGAAAGACTCGCGGATTCGTGAAAATGTGTAAATTCCGGTTTACAGTGAACGTAAACGGCACATTTCGACCTACGATGGAGCGTCGACATTGTGCGGCATGTGCACGACTGTGGTATTGTTTTCATTGGCAGGATCGTAATTCCATTCCATTATCTCGTCCTCGCCAGTCGCACATACTTGGTTTTCTGAATTAGAATTCAGCTGAGCTGCTGTACAGGTTAAAATATATTGTGTTGATTGTCTTGGAATGGAAAACATTTTGCAATTTATTGTCGTCGTCTTATATAAGAATAACGTCTTTTTTAATTCCTCCATTTCTTTTTCTCCTTTTTTTTCTTTTTTTCATAAATTAAATGTAAAGGAAGCGAAGGGATTATGAAATACTTACTATTTTGTTTTGTTTTGTGTGTGTGTGTCAAAATAACTCAGTAAACATTCACGTAACATAATTATTTTTGGTACAAGTTTGTTAGCCATAGAGTAAATTATGCTATACCAATTATGCTATAAATAGAAGTTCTTCGGATATACAAAATCAACGTAATATTTACAAAACAAAGAGAAAAAAAAGGTTGCAGTTATGGAATAGGAGAGGACATATGGAATATCTCTAAATAATATAACGTTACACGTCGGATACATATATACACATTTCATTATTAAATTTAGTTTAATTATATTATTATTTATTTGAAAGTCATATTCAAAACCTTTAAACCTGGACTGAAGTTACAAAATTAATATCAACATATACTGTTAAATTCATAATGTCAAATTATACTCAATTTGAATTATTTTTAATCGTTTCTAAAGATTGTCATTGTTTCTACTTACTATGTCATTAATTTAGTTAAAACAATGGAATTCAATAATTTAACTAAAAAGATATATTAAATTTAAATAAAATTTAAATTATTATTGACTAAGTGCCTAAGTCGAAATATGGAAATTTTTTAATTTGGAACACAGAAATGGATTAATTTACATTTTGACACACATGGAAGTTAAAAATAACAAAATGTTGTTTAACTGAAGGGGTTAAGTTACTTTTGCTCCTTTGACTCTAATTGTGTACTTCTCAAAACTTACATAAAAATTATGCACCTGTAAACTCTATCTGCTACCTGCAAAACTAAAATACATCTTTTACGACAACGTAGTAAACACTAATATCCAATGACCATGTTATAACATTTAAACAGACTGTGAAGAAATAATTTCGAGTCGCCCTCTGTACGCTAAAATCGCAAATTGTACATATTGATATATCGTGAGATATTTTACAATCTCCCATTTATTATATAATTGCTTCCTTTCCTCTAATGGTGCATATCTCTTTAATTCTTTTTTAATAATCTACGATAAGAAAATAGTATTTGTTTTTACGCATTCTAAAAAAATTTATGTTTAAAAAAAATTAAATAAGAAAATTTTTTGAAAGTCTTAAGAGAGTTTAGCTTCAATCACTTTCATAATAAATTTCTTCCATAATAAATTTTATCTGATTGTATGCAATATATACGTAAGGCAGAAAACACTCGACAAAGACAGAACAAATTTAGCGATTATATTATCGTAACCTTGAATAATATTTGCAATTTATTATAATACTTAAGTGTTATAATACTAAAAAATTATAATTAAAGAACTTTATTCTTTTAGAACAATAAATATCGTCACCTATCTGTTTGTCAATCTATCCGGAGTCCAATGTCGTTCACGGTTCACGTCTATCCCTTCCGCCACTCCGATCATCCTCCTCGCCAGGCTTTACTCGAGATAATCGAATTCCATGCATAGCTCCAACCAATCGCACAGAGATTTGCGCGATTCACACGACTATGTGACATTTTGTCACAGAAGAAAGAAAGAGGAAAGAACAAAAAAGGTGATAAGACATGATCCGAATCGGTATGGAGAACATCCAAGCTCGAGTTCGCAAGACGGGTATCCTTTAACACAGGTGGTTCTCGTAGAAGCATTTCCAATTCGACGCATATGCATTTATCTTTGCAAACATATACGTCAAAGAATTCTCGGTTGCAAAGCACATATCCTGATTTCTGCAGGTTCATCTTACAATCGATTCATACTTTTCTACGAATAATTTAGTATCGGAGTACACACATACACACATATCACACTCACACACACGCCCACGCACACGCGCACGCGCGCGCGCGCACACACACACACACACGCACGCACACTGTATACAGAGTACCTCACAACCACCGTACAATACTTTCACAAAAAAACATTCTAGAGTAATCTAGATGAGGTAAAGTAGAATAAAAATCCTAATAGAAAAATATTGAGATTGCAATAATTTTTTGAATTATAAGCTAACTTTAACTGCTTACAAGTCAAAAACTATTTTATTTTCCTAGTTCTTATTATTATTTCTGGATTCTTTGAAATATTCTAAGACAAAAATCCTAATACAAAAATGTCGAGGCTATAATAGTTTTTAAATTGCAAACTATCAATTATAATTCAAAAACTATTGTAGCTTTGACATTTTCGCATATGTATTAGAATTTTTCACGTTAGAATATGCTATAAAAGTATTGTACGATGGCTGAATTATATATTCTTTAGGGATAAAAAAGAAATTTCGAGAAGATCCTTCTAATGACAAAAGATTCTAATCAACATCATCTTATCTGAGATTTTTATGTAATTGACTAAAAGAGATCTAGCGGACAGGAAATTATATCCCCTCTTGCGTGAAAACAAAATTTTGTGGAAAAATAGTGGATGAATTTCTTTGCTTTATAATATCTTGTACGTATTATTTAAAATTAGATTTGTTCACTTTCTATAATTTTATAAATATTTTCTATAGACAACATTAAAATAATAAATATAATTATTTTTCGTTTTGTTTTATTTTTTATTATTAATAGATCTCATTAAATTTACGAACCATAAAAAACTGACTAATAATTCTTCATAAGTTTTTATTCAGGGATCTGCAAAAGAAACGTTGAAAGCTGTAACTCTTATGACTTCTACCCAATCCTAAAGCAATTCGTTCCTCCTTCTTTCTCTATTCGATACTTGAAAGTCAGAACACACCCGCCCTGTCGATATTGCTGGGAGAAAAAAGGACAGTAACCTCCGGCTACATCGATATGACTTCGACGCTTCTTTACTTAACTTCCATAAAAGAATACCCTCGCGCGTAGATCTCATTCTGCTTTCTGATCTTCTTCCGGTTGAAAAATCATAAAAGGTCGACCGATCGAACGATCTCTTTTTAAACCTTGTTTCGCACGTTATTCACCCTTTTATCGCCGGTTACTTCTCCTTTAACACTATGTTCTCTCGTCCAGTTTATCGTTCGCGGTTGTTCGATTTATCTTTATTATACTTCCTTTCTTTATTTCTTTCTTCTTCCTTGTTTACAAAACTGACTATTTTACTTTTTAAGCGGTCCTTCCCTCTATCTATATCTGAACTAAGCAAGAGAATGCAATCAAACACTTATGATCTAAGTAACCTAATTTAATGAGTGCAAACGGTAACGCTGATAGTTATTTATGTTTATTTGTTCTGTTTGGATCCAATTTTAGACGTTTTATCACACAAATCAGTTGATTAATTTTATATTTAATTGACTGATTAATAAATCAATAGAATCAACACAAGCGATAATGACAGCGTGTGAACAGTGTATTAACAAAATATAGTATTTATACTGTTTAATGTTGTGCTATAGATTTCCTTAGTCTTGAATACTTAATGCACATATATTTAGATTTAATATAATAATTATTGAAATTTATTGTACCTATATAACAAAATATACTTTATATATTATGCAAAAAGACTACACACACACACACACACACA
>NW_017304428.1:1711278-1733564 GCF_001594115.1 Trachymyrmex septentrionalis | reverse complement strand
TGAATATTTATCTGTTTTATACAGACTATAATATGCAATAAAAAAATATTAAAAAAATTTTTTTTATAAAAAAATCAGTCATTTTAAATTTTTTAAATGGCACAATACAATTTTTTTACCATAATATTGTAAGAGTCACGAAACGTTGGCGTTCCAAGAATGGATCTGGACACGGAGGAAACCCGCAAAACGCATAATCTTTATATAGAAAGCACCCGTGGAAACCTCAAGAATATTTTATTTTTTAATTAATTTTATATATTAACTTATAATAATAAAATATATGTATATGTATTATATATATTATACTGTTATTTGCAAATGCTGTGTGAATTATTAATAATGTATTATGCAATATAAGAAAATACATACACAAAACAATAAAAAAGTAAAAATATAAATCTATCGATTAATATCGTATCATGAAAGCTTTGACAAGCATATATTCTATGTAATGACAGCAAAAGATACAAGTTTGTTCAAAATAATATAATCGTAATCTAATGTTTAATATATAATATAGTTAATTCATTGCTGATAAAACAGTAAAATTCACTATTTTAAATCAATAAATATCTTAATTACAATATTTACAAAATGTTGTTTGTAAATTAAAAAATGTGTTATTTAAATGTGTTATTTTGATCTGAAATATAAGATATTAAAAAATGTTATTTTAAATTAAAGACAAAGAAATAAAAGTACAAAATATGTTATTATCTAAATGTGCTAAATATCTGTTATAATGATATTTAGAGAATACAGTTTTAATAAATTCAATAAATATTGTAATATAAAATGCTACTAATCTTCTTCCCCCCCTTTCTCTCTCTCTCTCTCTCTCTCTCTCTCTCTTTCTCTCTCTATCGCTCGCTCACTCGTCTGTTTATAATAACAATCAGCACTAAATTCATGTGTTACAGAAATATGAATTTACAATTGAATAACGCATCGAATAATGCATCGAAATAAAATCACGTAATTGTTTATCACGGAATCACGCGATGTTTTGGCCATGCAAAATAATTCCACGTTGTTGCAACGAGCCGGATATGCAAAATTTGAAACAAACCAATCACATCTCTATTCCAGATATTTTTGTTTATCTTTTGAAATATAAACATATATGTGGTCCACGCAAGCGCGCTTGATGTACACCGGGGAAGCTTAACGTTTTGTGCAATTTCTGACAGTATTCCGGTGACCCACGGTCTCGCGGAAACGACCATTTCCATCGTTCCGCTTATCCCTACTGGGAATAGCCAGGAAATTTCTTCAGAGACGAATTGTAAGCACCGTCTGCGCAGCTCTCAAATAGTTATGCATTTTACTATCTCACCGACATCGAGGTTACAAATGCTTCCTATTTATGTTTGAGAAAGTTCATGTAATATACTATCTAACATTGCAACTCTAGATATTTTAAAACACTCGTGAAACACCGATATACAGTTATAGTGTTTAATATTTAAAATATATTGCATTAGAGAGAAAAATATACTCTCCATAAACGCAACGAGACTGTAATGCATTATTGATTCAACGTAAAAATGAAATGGCAGTCATTGCAAACAAGTATTGAGATATTTCGTTTTTGTATATATTTAGGTTACTAAAAAAAATAGGGATGAAAAATATAATAGTAGTCTTTTAGACATTTCAATACTACGAATGTCCACAAATCATTTGTGTAACTTTCCATAAAATTTACATAAAATACATTTTTTTTATATACATATAACTTTGTCAATCAAATATCTGAATTTTTTACATGGGTTAGATCTTTAATTAACAGATTGTGAAAAATTAATACAAAAATAACAAAAGAAAATCTTATTGCATAAAACAAATATATATCAGAGTACTATACCAGAAATTAAACACATTCGTCCGACTAACTTTGAAGTTGTCCCTGCGCGTAACTAATATTGGCCAGCACACGATTTGCACATGTAGAAGATTTGCACGTATGTACAAAGCGTACCCTTGAGTACACAAGAACTTTACAGTTATATACGTATATAACTGTAATGTGAGACACTTTCTCACCTAAGCTCCGAGGCCAGTCATAAAGTCAGTACGTGTAGCTTATCTCGGACTTCCCAAAGACAGTTACATTTAACTTACCGAACAGTATTTGTCTCCAAGTTGCATAACATTGTTCTCGATCTGCAAGGCACGTTTCCGTTATTGTTGGGGACCCCGACAAGCGCTGTATTGTACAGCCCGTTACAACATTTCCGGAACTCCTGTCGTAATTCTATGCTGATCAGACTGGCAGTTGATAGCCAACTGGGAGCCCACTGTCTCGTATCACTTAGTCAGTATTAGATTGGTATACTATTGGCCACAATTATTGATTACGGTATATCATATGTATTGATAAGTTTAATGATCACACATGAGCATTTCACAATTAGTTAATTTACATCAAAGTTAATTATACAATACATATTCTAATTATAAGAAGGTATTATTAGTTTAATTTATTAGAATTGACTTAATTGGAAGTTGAGTAATTCACATAACTTTAGTTATCCTCACATTTATTGATTATCTATACTTTTAGTGATTTTATTTTTATTAAAGACCTCATACCTGCACACATATACACACACAAAATTAATATCTATTATTTATATTTCAGATTTATATTTTGCAAATACGATAACGTGTAACAGTTCATTTGTATTGTATATTTTTTATATTTTTATATACATGTATGTATATGTGTATTTTTCTCTTTTTTATGTAAAAGAGAAAAAAAATTGAGTTCCGTATTCAATTTATATCATCATGAGCGATCTTTGAATATCCTATTTATTTAACACAAAGAAATTTTCGATATTATATTGAATCGTTCAGCAGTTTGCATCTGGTAACAGTTCCATTGTTTCTAGATAAAGGCTACATTTCGTTGGGCGTGAACGAAGACTCTATTGTGGCTGAGAATCGACGCTCTGTTATGTATGTAACGATTATGTGTGCTCAAGCGAAGGGCAGAGTCACAATACAATAGCGTCGTAGAAAGCATTCCGATAAAACATTCATTTTTGGAATAGTAAACAAAAATATATTAAACAGTTATTGCTACTGATAAAGTTATAGTTTTTTTCATATTTATTTTACTAATCCATCAAGATTAAATTTTATCTCGCATATGCAAAATGATTTTCAAACGTAATGTTTATTTTTATGTATAATAATCATAATTTATAGAAAATACTGTGCACATTTTTATTATCATATTTACATAAAAGCAATTTCATACACAAACTACTCCGGTAGACATGCATAACAATGTAGCAAATAAATTATACTAGATTCTTTTTTAAGAGCTTTTAAGCTTCATTCAACAGCTAGTTCCATAACATTAAACTCGTTTTAGAAAGCTTTATTTCGCCATTAGAAAAAAATTCTGCATTAAAATTTGAGCAATTTGTATAATATTTTTAATAATATATTATTAATATTAAAAAATTTTTATGTTATAGTTACGTAATGTTGTTTATATCAATCACTTAACAGACCTTAAATGAAAGAGAAAAGAATAAAAATTTAATAGACTTTAGATTTATATATTCTAGCGCCGTATTTTACTTAATTTTATTTTTACTTGATATTGTGATTAAAAGATACAATTTATTTAAAAACTCAACAGAATTTTTATAACTTAGATATTTTTTTTATATTATTCTATTTTAAGAATAAATATATATAATATGTATATACTAGAAAATATACAGAAAAGTATTTAAAAAATCTAAATTAAGAAGAATTAAATATGATACAGGTTTTAACATTATTTCATCTGTTAGCAATTAAAATCATTAAATCATGAAGTTATTCATTATTGCTTTCAGTAGCAAAGTGTATGCAGATTACAAATTTTCCATTTCACGTAATTCGAAATTGGCTCGTATAAATACATCAATGTGCTTGTTTGTATTTCGTGGCTTCTATTTCGGAATGACCTGCGGACAATGCCAATTCCTAGCTGCCAATCAGTGTTCGGTCAATAGGGTGATATAAATCGCGCGCAAAACGATGTACTACGGAACAATGAATTAATTGCCAAGGCCCGGAGGAGAGTTTTTATATCTATAAAAATACGACAACGAGTATCGGCCGATAACGCTAACGTTGAAATGCACAACGGTCTTTATATATAGTCAATACATTCGCATAGCAAGCGCAAAAAAAAGATGCGTGTTTCGATTCGTATAAAAGTTAAAGCGTGTTTACTGTTGGAAATGAAATTATTGAAAAAATCAGCAATATGCAGTTCATACGCGAACGCGCTTTTCGAATACGCTCATGCTTAAGGTCGATGTGTACCAATTAAGATACGCTGTCGATCCCATACTATATTGACGTGATATGATGTAATTGTGTTATGGAAATGTATAATATATGTATAATATAACGGTTCAACGCGCCAAGCGATTGGTACACGCAAACTGTCATAATATAAATTTGTATTTTCTATCGCTTTAGGTAATGTACATATAGACAAAAAACTTTTACATAACTCTTTCCATACTTTTTAATTTAGTTAAATAAATTTAAAAATTAATAAAAGAGATGTAGATAAACTTTTTTGAATTTTCGAAACAAATTGATAAAAAAATATCTATTTTAAATAAAAAAATTAATAAATAAGATTCGTATCTAAATTTACAAACCTCAGTATTTTTAATAAAAAATAAAAATTACAAATTTTAAATAAAATAATGTGCACATATATGTGCACATTATTTTATTTAGGTATTTATTATTAATATTAATATACGTGTTTAAATTTTATTTTTATAAATATTTTCTGTTTTACTAGTCTAATATAACTTTTAGTAAATTTAAACAGTAAAACTTCTACGCACTCAAATGAAAAAAGTATAACAAAGTGTAGAAATCGCGTAAAATTGTGGAAAACCTGTTTTCTGAATTATAGATATTTTTCTGCTGAGAGAGAGAGAGAGAGAGAGAGAGAGAGAGAGAGAGAGAGAGAGAGAAAGATCAATACAATAGCTATAAGGGATAAGGATCGCGGATACTGCCTGCTAGTGAATAGAATACGAAATACGAAAGAAATACGAATGGAGAACTTTGAAGAAAATTGCAGCAGCAACTCGGAGCGACAGTAATGTTACGCTCGTATTTCTGTTCTTAAGCGGAGGACACATGCCTTTGGACGAGACTCGTGTGAAAAGCTTGTGGAAAGTCTGAATGCTTGGAATTGTCCGCCAAGAGTCTGAGTATAATAGGACGGTCAGTTTTTCTTACTCTCCCTTTATCGAGCTATCGGACAGTCATGATAATATAGTTTATATAGCGCAGTCAAACGACAATATTTAATTGAAAGAATATATGCGACATTGCGAAAAATACTTTTATTTTTATAAAATTAAAAAATACATTTTTTATTTTATTTTAATTTTTCATAATTATTTTTTAATTTTTTAATTTATAATAGTGTTTAACTCTTTATTGGAATATTTTTATTTTAATAAAATTTTAAAAAATCTTTTCAGATAATCGATACGTTTGAGAGAAAATATGACATCAATATTCAACAGAGAAGATATGATATTAATTCTACATTATATTTTTTTGCGCAACATAGGAATGTTAGTATGTCGTTTGCAACAATATATCTCATTAAAATATTCAGTTCTACATTTCATAATAAAATATCACGAGTAAGCTCCAAAAAACAGCATGTAAATTTTGAAGTAGAAACCATTATGACGTTTTAACGGTGTAACTCAGTAACAAATGAGAGGGAATCAATAAAATATAACGCTTTAACAACTCTTCATTTATCGTAAAAGTAATTACGAATATTTTTGTAAATATCAGAAAATAGCCGCATGATTTTATAAATAATATATAATACAATTAAAATGTTATTTATATGAGAGATGCGTATTCCGTCTACGTGATAATATTATATCATGTAAATGAGATGGCTTTCAGTGACATCTTAATCCGTTTAAATGACACAAACCAGAATTCGAAAAGACAGGAATAAGTACCGCTAAGTTTTGCGTCTTAATTGCATTCTTAATTAAAGAACTTCTGTTTATGCACAAACTGGAACTTCTATTCTTTGTACAACACAAAGATTTAAAAATGATATCGGGTCTTTTCCATCGAAATTCTCTTACGGTAGTCCTGAAGTATGATTAACAAATTCCCATCACCTAATTAAAAAAAACAAAAGATTTTAGATGAGTCCTTGACTGAACAATTGAGCCGTCATGTTTTGTCACAAATAAAGATATTCATGAGGGCCAATGACTTCAATGCAAAGCAAAAACTTAATTAAAAATCAAAAACAATAAATTATCAAATGTAAAAATATTTATAATTCTGCCAAATTCCTTTATTTTGAGCTTTGTTATAAAAATTTTCATTCTAATCTGTAAAATTATCACATTTATCTTATAATTTTTTATAAAATATAAATTATTGTTGCTAAAATATTGTAAAAATGTACGTAATAAATATAAAATATCATAAGTAGAACGTTTAATGTAAAGGCGCAGTTAAGTATAATCTTAAATTTATGGTTAGTAGAGTACAGATGTAATATTTTCCAGTGGGATCCTCGTAAAGTTGCATATGCAAAATGGGTTGAAAGAAATGAATGTTCCCGGATTTCTCCCCATCACTGTGTATTATATTATTTGGTATTATAGTGTAGAACAGTAGAACTCCATGATTGTAGTATTACTTTTTACAATTTCATTTGAGATATCTGTTTGTATTAAATGTAACGGCTGATGTTGTTTGGAATTAGATAAACGCGCATTTCTACTAACATTACTAATAGTGTCTCGCTAAATTTATGTTTAATCCCTCGGCATTTAACATCACAGAGAATACGATTCGCACTTGTTAGTAAATGATCTAGCTAGAAGCGCAGATTGAAGTGAATTGAAATCTCTGTCAAATTTGGTTCAGTAGTACTACGCAAAGCTACCATTAATTCCGAATTTCAGACACAGGAATAATCTCGCCTTAAAATGAGTCTTTGATGTGCAGCGCGTAAGGAACGTTTTAGAGAAGGAATTAATCACGAATTCGTGACATAAAACACGTTAATCCACTAAAATGAATATTTCTCACGCTGGTGCTCTGTGCAAATGTAAGTACGTTGCGTTGCTCTAAAAGCTCCAAGTTTGAAGATACAATTAAGTTTAATCACCTTGCAAAGAGAAACGATTTTAATGTTCAATCGTTTGAACTCTTTTCGCGTGCCGAAAGATTGTACTCAGAGACAAGACCGATGGAGAGACTTAAAGCTTTCGTGCGACTGAATACCGTACTTTCAGTCATTATCAAGTTCAGGAGCTTTGTAACACTATTATCCTTTTTTATTACTTCTCACATAAATCTTTTGAGAGATTAATTGGTCTAACCAAATTGGATTCAGTTAGACCAATTAGAACTTTAAACTTGAATTTATCGATTTGAGAAAAAAGACAAAAAATGTTTAGC
This sequence comes from Trachymyrmex septentrionalis, assembly GCF_001594115.1. NCBI lineage: Eukaryota > Metazoa > Arthropoda > Insecta > Hymenoptera > Formicidae > Trachymyrmex > Trachymyrmex septentrionalis. The sequence continues at coordinate 1,726,061 of NW_017304428.1, read as the reverse complement.
TGCTTTTTAAATAATACTAATGTTTTCAATTTTCTTTGTTACTTTTTTCAATATTATTATAACATTTACGCATTAGCATGTATATAAAATCTGTTAAAATATAGCTACTATTTCTCAATTTTAGTTTAAGTTACAGTTAAATTTTAATTAATTATATAATATTTCTTTTTTTTCTGTAAGCTAAAGACATAAATCAACTTCCAATTAGATCAAACTCTGCAAATTAATATTTTATTTAAGGAATTATTTAAATTAGGATTTTATAGCTATATTCTTAGTTATTTGTCTATTTAAAAATATTCTGTTACATACATTTATTTAAATATTATTTTTATAAATCCGAATTTAAAGCTAATTTTTCCTAATATGTGAATAATTTTTACTATTTTTATATTGTTAGTGCAAATACTGAAATTTTTTGTGTGTTTCAAACAAAAAAGCTGAAAAGATTTTAACAAATAGTATAGTAAACGTAACTAATATGTTCAAGTGATTCTTATTGTAAATCGATATATTAGCATAAAGATCATGTCACAAAATACGATGCGTTTTACATTTATAAGAAAACATACCCGTCTTTTACCAACGGGAGCTTGATACATACAGTTGATAGTAAAGGGATTTTAACTGTCAATTCGTTCTTCGCCATAATGTAATGGCTTCGTGGCTGCAGCAATCTGGAAGAACTGCAGGTATCCTTGAAAGCAGAAATGGAAGTTGCGATGCATCCCAGCGAAGATTCGAAAGGTGACAGACCGTCACTGCTCGTTGAAAATGAACGCGAAATATTTCCTATCGAACTGGATGTGTTGAAACTCGTCTTTCTGCAGTCTTCTCCTATTTCATGCTACAAGGAATCGATGAAACGTATCTCCTTTAAATTTATATCGTAGTTAAATACCAAGAAGGTCATTCACCTATTCATTTAATCGATTATTATTTTGAATAAATCAGAAATAAATTTACATTTCAATAAGTATTTTCAATCGCACTTGCATTATTTGTTACTTAACATTTAAATCTTTCTTGAATTAATTGAAATGGATATGAATCATAACAATAACATTACAAGTATATTTTGCACTAAGAAAGATATTACTCTGTTGTTTGTTTTAAATAAAGAAAATATTTGTTAGAAAAAAATGCACATGTACAAAAATGTCTGTTAAAAGAAATATACATGTACAAAGAACGAGCTTTAAATTTAAATTTTACACACGAAAAAAGAAAGGATTTTGTTTAAAAATCTAAAAATTTAGCTAGATACAAATCCAAAAATAATTTTGTTCGACCATTAAAATAATTATGTTGGAAACTCAAAAGTGATGAACAATCCTGCAAAAGGTTAATATGCAACTAGTTTGAACATCCTATATGATTATTTTGACAGTCCAATAAAATTATTTTCAACCTATGTACTTGATTAAATTTTTACTTTTTACATTACTTCAACAAAATCGTTCTTTCCGTGAAATATCTAAGTATTTTAATAATTTCGTGTTCAGCCAAACTTAAGCGCTTCTCTAAAATATTTGTACCGTTGATATTCCCACGAACCAATTTTATTACGAAGGCAACGTACTTTTTGCCGATGCACAAGAAACGCGAACGCGCGGGCTAGGCAAAGCAAATTGCACTATCGTAGCTTTTTCCTGTAACAGCTAACGACCGGAACGCCGGCTGATGCAAATCGAACTTTTTTGGCAGCTTTTCGTCGAAAGGACAATGTACTATATATAGAGTGCTAGGCCGGAAAACTTCCACACTGTTGGCATGACAGCGACATTGGCACTTATATACAAGATAAAAGCGACCTTAGACCTTTGGCGCGGGATAGTCATGTTTGCCGCATCCACTTCATAGCCGTGTCGCACTTACCGATATATGTACCATATATGTGCCTTCGATTGCGCCATTGGTCAGCGCACTAGTAGATAAGACATGGTGAACTTTTGATGAATCTGACCAGTACTACTCTTTTCCACTAATTAGCATAAGCTGATTATAAAAAGCTAAATATTTAAATTTAATATAATTAAATTTTTAATCCAACGTATTAATACAAATACACATACCTATTATACGTTATATTATATAATGTTTTTTATTTTTAAATGGAATACTTTTTACTGAAAAAAAAAATTCTGTATTAATCTTGGCGATGTGATAATTTATATAAAAATACCGACTATATAACACAAAATTTAATAATTTTCTTATTTATAATTTACTATTTTATAATATTTATGACATAAATAATTTACTTTTAGTTTAAAGTAAATAACTTTATCTCAATAAACTTATTTAATGCAAAATAGAAAATTAATGTTGGAAAATAGTTTGTCTAAAACTAAAGTTGATATAATTATTTCAGCTCCTGAAAATATCCGATTTTCAACATTCAAAGTGAAGTCTCGTAAAGATGAGAGTTTCACATTCATATCAGATCTCTTCTCTGTGGCAGATTGTTTTTTTTTAAACGATATATTTTTTTCCTGACCAGTTCTTTTAACTCAGGCAATTAGATCGTAGAAATATACCTATCCTCATTCTGCTTTAATCGACAATCTATTTTATTTCTGTGATAACCATTATAAACTGCTTGAAATGGAATTCTTTTATGAGATACATCTCGCGAGGACCTCGCGGACATTCGAAACACGTCAGATAAAGAGTTTCTCTTTGTTTATGGAAGCACAAGAGTGGCTCGCTAGTATACATACCCTGTCTTTACGCAAAAGAAATTCTCCCCTCAGGCGCATAAATGCGCTTTGTAACAGCATTTCAAAAGCCATCTCTAGCTAACCGATATTATATGTTCTTATACCGACTTAATTCACCAACTATTGTTGAAAATTTATTTTTATAAAGTTATTAACTTCAATATAATTCTTTAGTGCTAAATAAATAATGTAATAATAAATTCATGTTCTGTATTTAATTTAAATAAATATCATCATCTACATTAAACAGCAAACGATCGCCGCATTTAATTAAACATCCGTGTAATATATCTGAAAATGGATAAACTTATTTAAAGTGTTTAAACTGTATAAAGTAGGTATTTATGCAGTTCCCGTTGTACAAATTTTGTTTATATAATTTTATGTTAAAAAAAGTTAAATATGTAAATGTTTAATTAATTTATTTTAAGAGACGACTATGATGACGTTATCTAAAATTCCTTTAAACTGATTATATCAAAAAAGAATCGAAATCTTTCTTTAGTAAATCAAAAGGTTCATCGATTTATGAAATTGGAAAAGTTTTAATCTGTCTTTCTTTAAATCCCGAAACAGTGTTTTTAACATTTCATTTTATTTATATATAATAACCATTATTAATAAAACTACGTGACGAGATGTTAATATTTTTGCTACTCTGTTTTTATATTTTAATTCATTTATTTTTAATGCCGTTTTTGCAATTTATTTCAGTACGTAGTTGGCAAATAATGTAAATGTAAAAAAACTTAACAGTCATGTACATTTCTAATTTATTAGATCATAAATTAGGGACAAAGACTCGAAATTCTACAGAATCCCAGGAAAAGTCTCGCCCTAGATAATCGCGGATCTTAAAAACTTGAGTTCACGAAGAAGGCAATGAACTTCTTGGACGTCGTTACAGTAAGAAACGTGCCAGGAGGGATTTAGAGATAAGTTACCCGAGTGTAGAAGTACTGCGCAGATTTTTCGAACAATCGTACCATTGACAATCGTCAAATTACATACCATTTGATGAAGCTTTCATGGAAAGTTCAAGAAGCGAAAAAGAAGAGATCACATGAAACATTTATCAGCGAAAGCAAAAATTAACGTCTTCATTAAGAACTTTTGCCGATAGTTACAATAGTTATCTGAACTGTGAGACAAAAGTAACACAATTAATTTAAAACGCGCAAAATCCCTATAAAATGTAAATTTAAAATATAAAAACACATAATAAATACAATAAAAGTTTCAAAAATAACAAATGTAGTCTAATTATGATAGACTCAAAAGTAAGAGAAAACCGAGAGAAGAAAGGAAAAAATAAGAAGATAAAATAACAATGTTTTTTTTTCTACAATTTTTTGCAAAACTTTATAGCACCGTAGAAGTTTCAGCGCGAAGCTTGACAGCTATGTCGGCCAACGGTGCGTCATTTCTTGCGATAACCTCATGCGGGAGTTACTAAGGACTTTACCTTCCGCCTATTTTCTCTTACAAACGACGCTCGGCAGATCGGTGGTAACGCAACTCCGCGAAAGAATTTTCTACTAGAATTTTTTACTGTGCAAAAACTGAACAAATAACCGAAGAAAAGAAAAACGAGGCAGATGGATAAGATATTTATCATCGTAAACATCCCGTAAAGCAATCAAATCATTCGAAACTATAATGATAGAAAACGCGATAAAAAATTGTTATGATCAATAAATGACTTTAAACATGCATTTGGTTTACATGAAATCACTGTGTACAGATTCAACGTTCTATTTTCCATTCTCGGCGTTCACTTTCATGCAATTTGCAACTCCTGCCTTCCGCTCGCCACCATTTTATTCTTTACTATCCCAGTTCGTATTATTTCTTTTCTGTCTGCCTTTTTACTGAACTAATTACAAACTTTCGATATATGACATTTTTTAAAATTTTTTAAAATGTAATATATTAGATAAAATTGTATAAAAAGTTGCTTGAAAAGTTACTGTAAAAGTATAATACAGAAAAATCAAAATAAAATATTAAATAATGCAAATGGAATAATGTGGCAAGAAAAGGCGAGAATTATAATTCACCATGCAAGAAAAATAGGCAACACTTTGCGTTATAGAAATTTACAATTCTCATTAAGAGAGAAGAAAGGCAAAACTACAGCAAAAAGACAATATCCGAAGAAATTTACATAATACATATTCTCTCTGATTTTGTAAACTATGATAGAGAAAAAAATTACTTTTTCGACAATGCAAGCTAAAACGAAAGAAAATCTTCACCATCACAATCTCCACCTCACAGTTTATTCTTCTAATAATAACGAGAGAATTCGATAAAGTTCTTCAAACAGAAATATTTCTCTGCCATAACTTCCTTTACTGGAACAGGAAAAACAAAGAAGCAAGAGAAAGCATGAAGATATAATTAACATTTTCTCTTACATCTTCATCCATATAATAAACAAAGAACTAAGTTCTAAAGTTATTTGAATAACTTGGGCGCATATGCTCGCGCATATACATATACACAAATTTAATTGGCACCCTGAAACTAATAATAGTTATTAAAAAGCGTTATTGCCAAACTTTCTCAGACAATAATATATAAATTTCTATTCGACACACTGAAAAAAAAGATTGGCTGAATCCAGAATAGCATTTTTAATTGATTGCAGTAATCAATTTTTGGTTGCATTAACCTATCGAAATTCTATACTGGCATTGCGAATAGGCTAACACAATCAAAACTGTTGCAGCTAATTAAAAATGTTACGCCATGTTTTACCAGTTAATTTGCTGCAGCAGCCAATTTTTTCTTTTAGTGTACAAGCAATACAAACATTCACTATTAATATTATCGAGAAATATAAACTAATAGATTTTGCATAATTAATTATTTTTACTTTTACGCGTTCGTTATATAAATGGATATTTATATAAACGGAAGAATCTAAATTTATCGGAAAAAATGAATAATAAAAAAATTGATTTTGCATGTATTGAATAATAAACGTCTTTGACTCGAAGTCCCGTGTTTTAATTATTTGATTTTTTATCATTTAAACCGTTTTTTTATATTTGTATATTTAAATAATAAAATTATCTTAAAAGTATATATTTATACGTAAAATACAATTCGCAACACAAACATTGTGTTATGATTTCGCGAAATTTATTTATATTTTACATGCGTTATTATAAGTATCATCATCACGTTAAACTTTCATAATGTAGTATAAACAAAAACATCTGCATAAATAATGAAGAGAAGAATGTAAAAATACATTGCTACAATATTATGGAAAGCTCTTGACTAATGTATTCGCAAATTACAAATGTTTTCCCTCGTTTATTTTTATAAATTAAAACATTATACTCTCTTCATTTTCACTCGTTTTATTATGTAATATCACTCACGGTCGCACCAGTTGAATTCTGTATAATCATCGGAAGTGTCCATGTCGATATCACGAACACATTTCCAGTAAAGTTAAATTTTTGTAATATATAATTTAAAGTTTTATAAAATTAATCTCACTTCAAAGTGACGTTTAAAAAGATAAAATTTTTAATCTATTATCTCACACATATGGTAATAATCGTTTTAAAATTAACATTAATATAATATTTTAAGAGAACTTTTACTGTAGAATTTTTATAAATAAATATTTGCAAGAATATTTCGTAAAAAAATAAATATAATATGTATATAATGCTAAAAAAGTTTTTATGTAATTTAATTCTAATTTGTATATGTTTTTATTTTAATTTTTTACACAATATTACATAAATATTTGTAAAAGTATTTAAAATATAATACCAACATTTATATTTTAGTTTCAGAAAGTCGAAGGAAATAGCTACGACAAACATAATTTAAACGATCGAGCAAAATCCCACGATAATTCGTTCCACCAAGCTGTTTTCGTACATCGAGAACTCGGGACCATCCAATATTTCACGGTGCTCCACCCAATATTTTTTAACGTCTTTTTTTAACCGCTAAACTCTCGAAACTTTACTCTCTTTTTTGTAGCGCAAAAGCTGACTGATCGATTTTGGAGGGTGGTAAAGCGTATTCTTGTTTTCCGCTGGTGAATTTCGAATTCTATGCACTTCATCTCCATCTCCTTTAGATATTCCTACGATATCTGCACATGCGCTCGACAGGATGTCGCTCGCATTTTTCGAGAATTGCTGTGTTACGTGCAGTGAACGGTGTAAAACGAAAATGTCAAGTAGTTAATAAAGCAAATATTCGACATTTTCTTTTATCAATAAAACATCTAATCAGAATATATTTATAAAATATCTTGGTTTTTTTAGAAGGTACTGAAAAGGGTATGTGCACTATATTAAAATAATTAAAACTTAATATTTCATAATAATTGATTAATATGTGTTAAAAAGTGACAAACATTTTTCTCTATTTTAATTTAAAAGAGAAATATCAAATATTTATTTTCTTTACTTTTTATTATTGCACAAATTTTTATTTTACAAACATATGAATATACACACATACATGTGTAATATTATATTAAAAACACACATTCTAAAAACATTCAGCACCTTTTAATAAACTTATATCTTCATCATATTGATTGATTTGGCAAATCGAATTTTTCTGTCGCAATCGAAAGAGAAAAGAAAGAGAATTACTTAAGTAAGTGCATTACTTTATAACCATTAGTTATGTCAATTTCATGTTCGACACTACTTCCTCGTTCTCTTTCTTCCATTTCATTTCTCTTTTAGACACTCGACGATGCTTAATTGCGCGGACACGATATCGCTTTTACTTTTTTAGTGATAAAATAATCATTAATAATTGATTTGCTGAAGAGGAAAAATGAAACTTTTCTCATATGAGAGCCATATTGGTAACAAGAAAACTTGGTGATTAAAGTAAACATATATACAACTTTAGTATAAATCGAAGTTTAAATATAGCAGTACTGATGCTTCAACTTGACACTCGAGTAATATATAAGTTTTATTGTAAGAAACGAAATAAAAAATAATCTTTAAATATACAGAATCATTTGATTACACTATTATCTAAATAATATAATAAAAATATAATAAATAAAAGAATAAATATATATCACATGTGTATTATCTCATAATTTACAAAATTTTTTAAGCTGCCGTAGAGATTTTTATGTAAATGTATTGTATATTAAACAGATTTAAATCTTACGTTTTGATGTAAGTTAAATAAAAATATGTTTCTGAAAACTATAATGCATTGTTATTATCAAAGACATGTCAATTATCATTTCTAACATACATATAATTAATAAGTTATTTATTATTATAACATTTTCTTAAATAAATAAAATATTAAAGGACATATTGTTTTATACACGAGAATAATAATCTTCAAGGCTAGCAAATTTCAAATCGGCTTTCTTTAACATTTTTCGTTGAAATGTGAAAAAAATAACAAAATATAAACAAAGTCACTCGTATTTCAAAAGATTCAGAATCCATCGTATCGCGTTACAGTAATGTTCTTGCGGTAAATTGTTATTAACAGAGCTATTGCTCAGGACACCCGAGCTGAAAAGCTGTGGAACAGGAAATTCGAGTCCTAGAACTGTTGTCGTGTTTCATAGCTAAAACAGTGGAAACAATCCCGTCGGATTTACAAGGTTTAAAGGCTGTTCCAAGGGTTCTCGGATGTGCGACGCAACGTCCGTAAACAGAGCGATTGTGGGCTACTCGAGAACGTAACGGAAGGATCGCGCGATTTCCTTCCTCTCTGTAATTATGCCTACCAGTTACGGAAGCGAATGTTTATGTTATTATAAATCGTATTGTATTCACCAGATGTTTATAAGTTATAATCTAAGTCCTTACGATTAATAAAAACTCAATAGAAGCAAAGAAATTAATTTAATAATTAAAAAAGCAATTAAGTGTCTTTACTGTAAGAATTACGTTTTTAATAAAATATAAAAGAGACTTAGGGGGGTTAGCATTATAAAATATTTTTTTTCGATTACATAGTATTCGACATGATTAATACGTCTATTAATTATATTAATCATAATTACTTACAAAATTTTCGTTAATTAATTAGATCTAGCAATTATTTCGTTCTACAATTTAATTTCTATGTTGGAAACATTGAATGAGATAAACACGAAATATGACAAATAATAATGTACAATATTATAATACATGAAAATTTAAAATAATAAAAAGCAACGTTATTAAGAAATTATTTTTGGACTTATCTTACATTAAAAATTTAATTCCGATTATGTAAAATATTCAGTATGATATGTATTTTACACTATATTTACTTTTAAAACACAAAATAATTATTTTAATTATATTTAAGGAGTCAGTAAAGTATAACTACCATTAATATATAAAGAGCATTTAAAAAAGATAGTATCTATAAGTTAAAATATCCACAAGTGTCCTCAATATCAAAAGCCACACAAACAAAACCGTAAGAGTTGTTCAATGTTTTCACTATTACTACACGCAGCTGTGCAGTTAGCAGAATAGACGGAACAAGTTCAACATGTCATTTTTATTACGCGGAATATTATTCTCTGCTTTTAATACTAATCTGCTACTAAGCGTAGTTTGCGCGTTTGTTGGTAAAGTGTATCTGAGTTATGCATCGACTTTCCATACCACTTTATTCACATACATGCGTATGTATGTACTTTATGAAACGAATTCGCGCATCTACGAGATTTTACCTTAATCCCATATAACTCCACTGGTACGAGATCATTAAGATGCACGAAACGTGTACGTAGCGCTCGCAAATTATGGCACATGTTGCGGTAATCCATACGTAACATATCACGAAATATCTACTGGATATCTGAATTTAAATCATTCAGCGTGCAGTATATTCCTACAACTGCCATTGTTTGTCGTAGCAAAATCAGGAGCAAAAAATACGGTATACAATAAATTATGTAATATTAAAATGATTAATATAACATAAATTTTTGGATATTGCAATACATATTCTATGATTTGTGCAATAAATATAAGAAGAGACCTATTTGTGTTTCAAGCCGATTGGTTGGAAAGTCAATCCGACATTTGAGATATGCATGCGTGAACAATCGCGAGCGTGTATTGTGGCATGTACTATATACTATCCAACTCTTTCAGTTTTCTACTCTATTGTCGTGTTACAGTAAATTTTACCCCATTCACCAAAAACATACGAACAATTTGCAGAGAATTTGTTGATTTTAGATTGTCAAGTTATAATTTAAAAAAGTCAAACACATTATTATTTATGTCGGATAAAATATGTAACTGCATTACAGACTTCTATATTAAACAAAATATACAAAATGTACAATGTACATCTATATTGTAAAAATCCGTTAATCAATCCATATTCACAAACATTATATGCTGCAGTACATCATTAAACATTAATTGTGTGATTAATTTTGCAAGCAAACAGGTTATATAATATATCTATAAAGATAGTATCTATAGAGTTAAAATATCTATAAAAGATTTATATCTTTTTCATTGCATGTGATTGATAATTTTTGCGATTTTCGTGCGACACGTATTGAAAAGACAACGACATTTTCATTCTTATTTCAGATATGCAGTCTCTCGCGAGAGATGAATGCAGACATGTACCTACGCAGGCTAACGCACGTATTTGATGTAAATGGCGAATGTGCACCAATGAATATACCGCTTGCATGCTTTGCATACTAATGCGTCGAACGTACCGCTATTGGTAGAGTATTTTATTCAAATGGAATGCACGCGGAATATTTTACACTCTGAGACACTTTCCACAAATGACTGAACTCTCATGCGAGTTCACAATATTACGGCTAGTGATGAGACATCAGCGGTTATGTGTACAAGCTTATAACATGTAAGCGCTACTGACTGCCGAAGCTACAAAAGCTCTCGCAACTCGAATCATGTTTTCACTTGTTCTACGAAATGGCGCGGAAAATTAGATCATCCCAAAGCATTAAAACCATAAACATTTTCCATTAAAACTTACAGCTTAGCGGAGCGATATCATAAATAATAAAATTGTGGTAATCGATATATTATTATAATGTACACGCATTATAAAAAAAAATGTGAATAAAATTTGATGAAATTAATTAATTTATATAAAAATGCAAAATTAAATTATGTGGATTAGCAAAGAAAAAAAAATTATGAAACATGGAAAGTGGAGGTTGTGGAATACCAGGATATCTTGCTCTGTAAATTAGTTCGTAGTATTCCATATTCCTCCTCTGATTCCGCAACCGCAATCTTTCGTCTTTCTTGTAAATTATGTTTATTCTTCTACCCGAAGAATTTCTACCTAGCATAATTGGTAGAATCACCCTCTAGCTAACAAATTTGTACCAAAAGTAATTATATCACATGAATATTTACTGGATTACTTCAATAAAAGAAAATATAATAGTATTCCATAATGCTCTCCATTCTGTCATTACTCTTTCTAAACTAATTTAATGTTACAATTGACATATCACTGTTAAAAATACATTATCAGAAATATGCAAGTAATCAAATATGAAATCTACGTCGACTGCCAAACTAATTTAAAATGAAGGATTGCCTCGGTACTATCTATCATTCAAAGTGACAAGCTTACATCTTAGAACTTGGCGACGTACATTTACCGAGATGTACGATTTGATTGCGTCCATTCATGTATTTTTGCACACAGATGCGAAAATTTAGTACGAATTCGAAGTTATCCATTAAGTTACCAGCGATCGTACGCCGCATCTGTTCACTCTACTTGCCATGTGTGAACTGCAGATGGTATGTGACGTCAAGAATGAAATTGTATCGCGATGAGAAAGCGCCACCTAATTTTCAACGTGCTTTCGCAACAAATTATTATGTAGACACGGCATTATACATGCTGAATACAGAAAGCCTTTTATATGATTAGCAATAGTAGTAGCAACATTAATAGCTTTATTATAAAATTTGTTGTGTTATATTTCTATAATATTTTTATTAATTAATAAAATTTTATTTTAATTCTTTGAAAAGAAATTTAAAACAGAAAATATAGTCGAAACAAATATTAAAAATAAAATTGAAAAATAGCAAAATGAGAAGAGGTCCGAACTTTCTGTTTACGTAAAATTCTGATGCAATTCTCTTTGTCTTTAATAAGATTTTGAACATTTTAATTTTTTTCACCGTCAAAAAGGGAAGTATTTTTCGAAAGTATATTTCATATGCGTGTTTATGGATCAGTGCTGTCAGGGTATCGTGCATGCCGGAATGCATCCGTTGCGGAAAGCCGATCGTACACGAACGTACCAGCTAATGGAATTGCTCTCTTGACGTACACTTCACTGCTCGACAAGCATGCGCGAAGCGATATTTCTCAGTACTTAATAGTTTTCAACGATGGAAGCCATTTGTTTTCCTCGCCATCTCTCTTTGTCTTGCGCACTTTGTTTTCCTTTTCTTCTACGCGGTTTATTTTTTTGTAGTTTCAAAATCGGCTATATGTTAAAATATTTCTTCTTTTAATACACCGTCGTTTAATAGTACAAAGTTTGCTTATTTATATCACATAGTTAAAAAAATCATCCTCTTAATTTTTAAATTCAGATAACCGCTTTATCAGCAATTCATATACAATTTTTCACTTTTAGTTAGCGTGATAAGATCGAAACGGAAATAAAGATTAAATGATATTTAATTCTTACGAAAGTAGATTTACGGGCTACGCTCGTCTACTCAAAGACACAATCTTCTTTTAAGTTGCTGAGAATAAATTAAATTTTTTTAATATTCCATCTGCTTCTTCATTTTTAACAGAATAGTACCTGAGTGAATAATTTCTAGACACAATATTGTGTAAAAAATCAATTTATTAAATGATATTAATAAAAATAAAATTATTAATTAAAATAATAACACAGGTCCACAAAAAAAGTACCCTGTGCTGGAGTAGAGACCCAGCTATTTTCATATATTTTGAGTCGCTGAATATGAATCTGACATAAAAATAGGACCATCCAGAGCAAATTTTTAACCTAGAGCAAAAAAATGGATCAAAAATAGGAAAAAATTGGTCATTTTTTCACTCTAGATTGAAAATTTACCCTGGATAATTCTATTTTGATCAGATTCGTATTCAGCAACTCAAAATATATAAGAATAGCTGGGTCTCCACCCCAGCACAGGATACTTTTTTTTTGTAGGCCTGTGTAATATTACAAAAGTAATTTTGAGAGTTAATGATATTGCACATCTCCGAAAATATAAAATATAGGATAAACTTATTTAAATCGTTTCTGTGCTTAAATTTTATCATGGAATCTTAACTTGAAGATAATAATAAATCGTTTATTATTGTTTAATTTCAAGATATTTATAACGTCTTACTATTTACCAATTAAATTTATAAAAGTATTTTTTTATATAAAAAAAATAATAATAAATGTATGAATTACTATTTAGCAATTTTGATTAAGAAAATAGTAAATAAAGAAAATTAATTTTATATGATTGGAAATGGAACTTGTTTTTAAATATTCAAACTTTAAATACGAAGCGCCTTACAGTCCCGAGTGTTAAGATGTTGAACTAACATTCATTTAAATTGAATTAATTTTTCAGAAATAAAATTAATTTTCTCTCATAAACCTAACTTATTCTGACTATTCAATTATTTTTCGAGAAAATGTAGTTTTCTATGTGTTTTAAATCTATAACGCAAATTAGCCGTGGCAAGGTTAAACTTATCTTTTCTCTCATAAAATGGTCTTATCAAATAAATAGGAGAGAGAATTTTATGTTGCACGAATTGGATTGCAGGAATATCTTTCTAGATTCACGACTATGTACCTCCTTTCGTTATATTGCTTCGATTAGAACACACCCGAAAGCTCTCTTTGCTATTTCCCCGTGGTATTCTTCTCCCTCTGAGTTTCCAGCATTTGTTTCTCACGACACATTCTCCTTCGCGCCTCCGTGCTAGTAATCTCGGAATATAGCTCTGCCGTTCGCAAAACAACGGTGACGATCTCTCCGGGGAACTGACGCTTCGCATAATTATAACGTGCCAGCGCAACCGGCGTTTAATTTCGATATTTTTTTGTCGTTTTTTCTCTATTAATTTTTTTTTGTTTCCCGGAGCGCGCCGTCGTGTCATTGCCGCTCTCGACTCTAATTCGATTGGAATCTCCGTTCACAGCTCAACGGCCGTTCAAATAGACGGAGAAATTCAGAAAAATGAGAAAAATCAAGTGCTATCGCGAAACGCCGGATGCAGAATCGCAGTCCCATCTTCCACTTCGAATACGACGTCGGAGAAATTCCGGCCTGCAAGCGACGCGTGAGCGCGGTGATATCGAATACTTCATAACGTGATGTCTTCCATCCTGATTGTAACATCAGACATATAATTTGTCATCGCACAGCGTATCGTGAAGTGCTTGGCGCAAGTGGAATGCGATCTCCATCTCGTTTTCCGTTTTGAAAGCAAGTGCGACAGTTTCGGTACATGGTACGAGTCTGAAGTTACCCGAGTCGACAAATTCAAGTCAAAATAAAATAGCGATATAAGTTATCTACCAACGTAACTGAGAGATGTTACCATCCTCTCCGCCTTAAGGATGTTTCCATTGTCATAGCAAAACATGAACCATGGAATCTTGCGACAATAAATTTTCGTTCGCGTACACTCGCGCTCCAGATCGGGCAATAAATTTGTCGTCGTTCAATGTTGTCAGCACCATGTACGAAATGTAGCGATGTGCTATAATCCAAGAAATCAGTTTCGTGATGTTTCGATTTCATCGTCTGTCGGGCAGAGACTATGCGAAATTTAATTTCTGACGTGGCGGTATAGCCGCTTGACGACATTACGCCCTTTCGCTTAATCCTGCCAGCGGCGCAACGTCGGATGATCGATACTCCCGCAACGTTGGATGGTTACCGTCGCTGGAGTATCCATGGAAATTATCGTTGGCCGAACACTATGTTAGCCTTTTTATTCTAATTCTGTTATTCGAACAAAATGTACTTACTCTCGCTGAATAAAAATTTAAATTTAGAAGTTTAC
>NW_017304428.1:1702707-1711178 GCF_001594115.1 Trachymyrmex septentrionalis | reverse complement strand
ATATATTATATATATTATATGTCTCTTAAGTGCATACTGGGATTTAACAGTTCTCAAGATATTCCAAGGTATTTCAAGATGTACTTCGGCTACTTTTCTACATAAAGAAAATAAAACTCTATCTAATTGAGTCTCAAAAGAGAAAATGCTTAAATATAAAAAATCGTACGGATATTCTAACGAAATGTGAAAATATTGGGATTTGTTAGACCTCGATATGCATATCCCTCTATTTGACGAAAAAAACACATATATCAAATTTACGTTGAGTTTTAATGCTTTTGTTTGTTTGCAAAATACTGCCTTTTACATACTGAAATAGATGTTTCGACTGTGGTCATTTATTTCGAAATATCCACATATAAATCTCGATGGTGAGGTATATCAACCTATCGCCACGCCGTCGCGAAGAAAAATCGTACGTCAAGATCCACCTGGTCGGGATAAATCGCGCAGTCAAAAGTTTCAGAAGCGAATCCAATTGTAAAAACCGAAATTGAAAATGTAACTTCTTTCTCGCTGTGCTTTTCATATCTCTTCCTTCCGCGATTCCCAAGCGAATCCTTCGAATCCGCAACGCGGTTCCGATATTGAACCGATGCGACGGTACTATCACCGTTTCCTTTGATTGTGGAGCTTATGAAATGTTATTTTTCATACTGCCCATATATAGATGTTTTATAGTAATCTAAAACTTTCATATGGATAATGTTACTTTGCTTTAGTATCATCTCTGTTCTTCGCAAAACTTTCCATGAACTTCGTCACTCCTGAGCACTTTATCGACAAATTCCCTAAACTTTAAACATTATCACCCAATTGGGTTAACAAAACTATCGTGTTGCTGAACAACCTATTACATGTGCATAGCTATCTTGTTACATGTGCACAGCTATCTTGTTTGTAGTAGTAGTTAATTAAAATAAATAACAATAAATAAAAGGCAAAGTAAAAGTCAACACATTTCTTTAAAAAAAATCATACAATCAACAGAATAAATTACAAATAAAGAAAAGTAAAGTTAAAGAAAATATATAATAAAAAATAAAAAATAAAAAATAAATAAAAATTCAGTTTAAATACAAATAAATTACAAGTTTCGGCTACAGGATTGAGCCCTCTTCAGACATTAACACATCGAAAAAAGTAATTATTTAGCAAGTCAATCATTAACATGCAGATTTAGACTATAAATACTTAAAAAGTATAATAAATCGTTTTTATTTATTAACTGACAACTAATAATTAGTTTTCTTATGTCTTTTCATCTTTTTAAATATTCAAATTCAAACTTTAGACACTAATATATGACTTTTAATTCTTAGATAAAAAAGAAATTCATAATCAAAATGAATTAAAAATATATTTTCCTCGGTTCTAAAAAATTACATTTACTTCTATTTTTTTGAATACTGCAAATCAATTCTAATTTAATTCTTATATTTGCTTATATTTAAATCAAATAGAATATTTAAAAACCTAATATTAAACAACAAAATTAGTTTTCATTACATTACAAAATTTTCTCTGCAAGCGTATTATATATAAAAATTAGATTTAGTATGTTTATGAATTATATTTTAAATTCTTAGCAGGTTCTTTGACATGCAAATTTGGATTATAAATTGCCTTTTTAAAAATTTTTAAATATTCAAATTCTAAGATTTTATGATTTGATCTTCGTGAAATTACCAACATAAATAATTTTTACTTTCTTTTTAGTAATGTGTAAAAGATTGCCAGATATAAATATCACAGTATTTTGTACATCGTAGACAAAAGATTAACTTTTTTTTTTAACAATTCTATCATTGTTATAGGTGTTGAATTCCCTTTTGCGTTTTTCTATCCTGTTCCAGAACAATACTGCCACTGTTATATATGTTCAATTCTGTTTTCACTTGCATTTCCACTTCTGTACAAACGTAACATTGATCGAGTTAAAATTGGATTGGAAATACAAGGCAGGTGTCAGGCAACGGAACAAAGCATAGACGAGAAAAAAAGAGCAAAATCATGAAAATTGGACCGCCAGCGTTACAATATACGATCGCAATTATGCGAAACATCTCCCTAGGACACCACTGTGCATTACAGTCTGGATGTAATCTCGATCTGCGAGCCAGATGGTAAAAGAACGTCAACCAAAGAAAATATTAGCGTATGTGGATGGAACAAAGCATAGAAATTGTGTCTGGTTGTTATATATATACTAAATTAAAATATATATCATTCACACGAAAAAAAATATATATATCATTTCACATAAAATTTCCTACAAAAGTTCAATTATGTATTGTTTTAATATATTTTAATTTTATACAGTAAACTACTGAGATTATGTTTTTGAAAATGTTCGCAACAATAAAATTCAAAATAATTATTTAATAATTATTAAAGAAAGATATGAGACTTTTTTATGTTTATATTCTATAATTAATAAATCACTTTCGATTATTACAAAAATTATCATTTAGTACACAAATTAACCAGATAAACAAAAATCAAACCGCAAAAGTATAAAAAAATAAATTAAATTCAAAAGTCCAAAAAGAACAGGCTTTTCGTGTAAGAACTGTAATAACATTACATATACCGAGAATATATTCTCTAATTTGATATTAAGAACATTGTAGCCTTTCACAGTAGAGTGCAATTTTTACAATAGCAGAATGCTTTTAAGCATATGTGGCCACGATATGAGGTAGCATTTTCAAAAGATGATTTCCATACGGAAACGCAATTAGATTTTTAATGAAAGCGTACATCAGCAAATGTCATACTCTTCGTTTGTTCTTTTATTATGACTGCTCATTGTAACTTCACTGCCAGAATTGCCTTTAATTATTGCATATATATTCGTGAAACAAGCATATCAAATAATATATGATATTAAAAAACTTTGATATTAAAAAAAGAATTATTTGATCACAAAGTACACAATCACATTCATATTTCTCATAAAAATAAAATTCGGGATGTTAAATATAAAATAATTCTCGTCAATAAAAAATATATATATATTAGTGGCTGTATTTTAACTTTATCTATAAGAAACGTTTTACAGATAATGGTATAAACTTTCAATTTAAGTACTAATTAATTTAATACAAGTAAAACGTTTCTTAATTTGTACACAAATAATATAATTTTTTCTCTCTTTTCCTCTCTATATCTATCTCCGTATTTCAAAATTATTATTATTTATAACAAGTTTATGGCAAAGATCTGAGAAGAAACAATTCAATCAACTACTGAAACTTTGTACATTTTATTTACTTTTATTTTAAATATAAAGCGACAAAAATGATGAAAATTTTGTTAAAGAATGAAAAAAGTAAAAATTGAATATGAATTAAATATACATTGATGTATATTCAAGTTATACGTAAATCATTTAGATTGATAATAATATTAAAATAATTTAAATTTTAACATTATTATGTATATTCCATTGCAATATTTTTTAAATGATAGTAATAAAATTATATAATAATAATGAAATAAACATTTATTTTAAAAATGCTTAATAAATAAGAGCACAAATTTGCAACGCTTCTGTTCAAATTTATATAGTAATAATAATACAGTTCATGTATGATATCGATAGTAATGTATAAATTTGACGATAAATGTTATTTGTTGAATTTATTGTGCTTTGTACAATTTTTATTTGATGTAAATTTTACATTATATTCTCATTGTGTATTATAAATTTAAAATTGCAACTTTATTTTATGTTTATAAAAAATAAATTTTATAGTTTTGTGACTTTCTCATTTATTCTTATTCAATAATTTTTTAACAGTATATAAAATTTTTTAATACATGTATGTATTTTGCTTTTATCGTATCAAAAAAAATTTTGCTTGTTTAATTGCGCTTATTACAGTAATTGCGTAATAAAAAATAATTATAAGTTATGATATATTTACGTAGCATGTGATTTATGAATCAAATTAAACGTATAAAATTTATGTCGCTCCATTTTAGAGAGAAATTAAGGTCATCGAATATACGTCTAGCTTACATGAAATCCAAGAATTTGGGATCGATAGAAGTCTTAGAATTTTAGTTCCTTGAATTATAGATCTCTATAAATCAAGAATTTAAAAATGCCAAATTTTTTTACAGATTTGTTATTATTACGTAAAAAATAAAAAAATTCTAAAGATTTATATTTCTGGAAATTAAGATAAGTTAAGTCATAAAACACAATAATCAAAGAATCCAGAGATAGTATTATTAGTTCAAGAGTGCAATTCAAATAGAGCTGTAAAGCTATATATATACGAGTACATCCACATGTTTAATCACAATACGATCTTCATTACGCATAGTACTTTTAGCTCATTCGAGATGTGATAAAGCTACTGATAGATTACACGCTATTACGACGTATAATATTGAAAACTAATATTACGGAAAATTACCCTCTTGCTTCTATTCTGTTGCAACTCAATTGCATACACGCTATGTATCACCTAAAATTGATTACGGTAACAACATATCAGCTTAAAATTCTAAATACAAGCGAAATGTACGCTACATTGCTGTACTAAAATATGCGATTAATGTAATATATGATTATGCGCAGAAAATTTTATTAAAAAAGTCAATTTCAAAGAATTCATAAAATACTCTTTTGTAAATAAAAAAATTATAAGTCAAATATTATCAAATTTTTTTATAGAAAATTATATATATAATATATCATTTTATAGAACGTAACATAAAAGATTGTGTTTAACATTTTCCCTTTCTTAATTGAGAAAACGAATAGATGGCTATTTAAACGGTTATTCAGAGAGAAAAAGGTTACAGGCAATTCACGGCCCTTTCGAAGAGCTGAACGTTTGAATAATATGAATATAAAAAGAGTTAGCTGTGGGCGAACAAAGCTTGAAAGTACAACGACAGCGATTTAATATTGAACAGATCAAAATTATACAGTCAAAAAAAGATTGTTATAATATAAAATAGTAATATTTTGTTTCATATGCAGTTAATATATCAATCATTTCATGTCGTCTGATATTTATTACATTATTGATTATTATTGCAGAATTTTTAACGTATAGAAAGAAAAATGTACCTTTTATTTTTGGAAAGTTTTATGAAATGTGTTATAGAGATATACAAATTTGGAAAGTACTAGTTTATGTACCAATTAAGGGTGCATAAATACATGAATACAGACAATCATATTTGATAATTTGATAATAATCTGCTAATAATTAGTAATTCGATAGCAGGCAATAATGCATATTCAATAACTAGCCGAAATTCAAATTCGATAACTAGTAGTAATATAAACATAAATTTATCAATGTAATTATTATACTTACGTATATAATTATTGGTTTATAAATATTATTTTATAAATTGGGTAATTTAAAAAATGTGAAAAAAATAAAAAAAAAATTTTAATGAATCAATCATGTAAAAAAAAATAATGTAAATAACTGTTTCGGTATATGATAATTGCATTGAGGACGATAAAAATAATTGGCAGATGCATCGAAGTACTTTCTATGTACAAGAACTTTAATTTTGTTAAAAATACAATCTCTCTTATCGTCTATTTTAGATATTCTAAATATATTACAAATTATTTGCTTCGTATCGACACTTGCGATTTGCGCTAATTCCGAGAGCTAATTTTCATTATATAAAGTTCTGATCCATGTTCAAATTATATTTAATCTTTTAAAAGTGTTATATTAAACGTAGCAATAAAATCTCAATTTCGAATATAACATCATTATTTTTCAAACTTCTCTCTTTGATATTATTATAAATCTTACAACTTATTAATAACTCTATCGTTATAAAAGTGATAATAATAATTAATTTAAAGATATCAAAAGATTATATATATATAGCGGATTATCACCGTGTTTACATTCATTGCTAATAATAACTAATTATACTAATAATTAATTATTAAGTAATTAATATTGTTATTGTATTTAAGGTATTATTTATTTTGATATTGTATTGCATATTTAGAAACTCACAAAGTAATCTTTATTTTCTCATTCAATATAAACATTGCTAAATCTCATATTATTATTATTGCGATCAAACTCATGGCAAATGCAAATATTACATTAATGTAGGAAAAATGTGCTAAAGAAGATGATGAATGGGCACTATTATTACAAGAAGTATAAGAATTTTTCAAAAGATAAAATTATTCTTTCTGTGAAAACAAATATATCCTACAGAAAATAAATGTTTCACAACGCAATCTTATATTTCTGTTCCCATACTCTGTTAGCTATGACCACAGCTTGAAGCAATACAGATACAATAATTTCAAACACACTTCAATATTGAATATTAAACAAGTATAAAACCAGCAATATTAATATATTCTGCACCTGCAACTGTATAATATTGATCTAATTAGAATCTCAACTGTCTATATTACGTCAATCTCTCTAATATACGTATACGACGTATAAATTTAATAGTAAAAATATAAATGCAATATTTTTAATTAAATGTAATAATTAAATATAATTTTTTAAATAATTATAATGTCTTACTAAACAATTCAGAAACCCAAACGTTTGATTTAATAAAAATAATTTTTTATTCCTTTTAATTTAAAGCAAACTATTTTATAGAATTTCTAAATATATAATTCATAATGGTAATGTGTATTAATATTTACCTATACGATTTGTAATAATTACACTATCATATGCTTTAACGAAAAGCAAAATTAAATTGTACTGGTATGTACATGGTGATATGACAGTTGATATTTCTAATTTTCGTAAAATTAGGATGTAAAACTAACTTTTTTATAAATTTCTTTAGAATTTAAAGAGATTTAAATCATTTCTTCTATATATATATTCTCGTTTTTCTTTATAATTTTATATTAATTATAAATATCTTCTCTTTTTCCTTTCTTTCTATTTTCTTTTTCATAAAAAAAAAAAATTATATCGCCAACAAATTCTGTCGGTATATATATTATATATACATTTAGATTATACAATACAGAGAATTCGCATATATAACAATATTCACAGAAATCCATCTGTAATTTAAATTAACAATATTTATGATACAAATTTATTTATTAATTTAGAAAAAAAAGCATATTTATCTGTACATAGTCGGCGAGCCAAATATATAATTTGATAATTTGATAATTTGATTAAGCAATCTGAAACGCGCCGTATCATGTTGAACGAAGTAGCGATAGCATCTACAACAAAGTGAGACAAATTCTGATCGGTTTTCGGTGCACATGTAGGTATCCTTACGCGAAACAAATGCGGCACTGAGTAACGTCAGATACTGAGAAAATTTGTCTTAACTTTTCGCCACCCTGGATGCAGAGTTCCTTCACGCTCTCGATATTGAATATCATTAAAGTTAGATTCGAGAGCGTCAAAGAGAGCTCAACACTCACATTTAATCTTCATCAAAGTTTGGGAAATTAGAAAGACCAAAAATAATAAAGAAATTAGAACTGATGTCTTTTTCAAATTATTAGCGACAATTATTTGCTATAATTTTCAATAATTAAAATAACATAGAATAAAGAAAAATATAATTAATGGAATTGATGATTAATTAATAAATATTTAAATATTTAAATATATTGATTTAATTCATATTATTTGCATGAAACATTTATCTCATCAATACTAGAAATTTAAAATGTCTATTACGTCAGTCGAAGCTGGATCTTTATTGCTTTAAATAATTCAATCTTGAATTACTAATATACACTATATATGTACTTGCATATATAGTATACCATATTGTAGTCTTTTCGAATTACGCGTCGAATTGTTTTACCGGACTTATAAACGCAATTAAAACTACTCTAGTAATCGCAAAAATAAATTGATAAGCAATTTTAATAATTTGATGCTATTATCAAGCAACATATTATAAAAATGTTAATATGTTGAAATTGTTAATAAATTTATTATCTAATGGCTTAGGACGCTCGTACGGAATACAAGAGATCCGAATTCAAGTCCCGGCCGAGGTAATATTTTTCGCAATAAATTTATTAACAATTTCAACATATTAACATCTTTATAATATGATATTTGATGGTAGCATCAAATTGTTGAAATTGCTTGTTAATTTATTTTCACAATTATTAGAATAATTTTAATTGCGTTTATAAATCCGGAAAAACAATTCAGCGCGCAATTCGAAAAGACTACAATACGATATATATGCAAGTACATATATAGTGTATTTTAGTAATTCAAGATTGAATTATTTAAAGCAATAAAGATTCAGCTTCGACCGTAATAGACATTTTAAATTTCTAGTATTGATTGTGTTTCTCATATATGCGGTCTAAAATAAAGATTCTTAACATTATTTATCTTATGTTGCATTAAAAAATTTTAGATCAATATTAAAAAAAAAATTATTATTTTTATTTAAATCATAAATAACATTATTATTAACATTATTATCTT
>NW_017304428.1:1689039-1702607 GCF_001594115.1 Trachymyrmex septentrionalis | reverse complement strand
CACACAATTCATATATAAAAATTATAATTATACTAAATTATATTATAAAACTATTCTAAAGTTATTATTTATTTATTGACGTAACAATTCTATAAAGATAAATAATTCTGTCAAATTACTTTACATTTAAAAAAATACGTTTATGAAGTTAAGTAAGTGCACTTGTTCAAATTTATCGATTTTATTCCTAACTTCAACTTCGTCACGAAGCCAACATTCCTCTGAGAAATACTGAGTAAATTTTAAATGCAAAGCGCCGCAAAGGCACATCATAGGAACGTGTGCGCTTTTGCTAAGTTCTCCCAACGGATGGCCACGCAAAAATATTTGGGAGATGAAATTTTATGTAAAATGCAGACCCGTCTCCTAAATATTAAAATTAAACTCATGAGAGTAAATATTTATTGTAGCCTAATAGGACTTTATTTCTGTAAACTTTTACAAACTTTTGTTAAATTGAATCTCAAGGGCTCAATTTTCCATGTAATTTTTACCGATTGTTCTCTTCTCTCTTCGTTTCTTCGTTCTCTTTTTTATTGTAAACGTTTAAAACTACTTCATACTAAAATTGTTATTACTGTATTCCTTATATATACAGTACCCTTCATAAGTTTAGGAACAACCTATATTTTACAAGTTTGTAAATAATTATTTAATTGAAAAAAGATGAAATAAAAATATATACATACGTACGTTATCTATAATGTACGTACGTATGTCCTTTTATTTTGTCTTTTTTCAATTAAAGATTTAATAACATGCTATTAAAATATGGAATTATAATTAAAATGCGATTCATACAGAATCTGATTCTTCAGAGCCAATTTACAATTTTTACGGAATCTGAAATCAACTTGCGACTCAAATAGTTCACTACTTTTATAGAAACCGTTAAACTACAATTAAATGACCTATATATATACAACGAACACAAGTACGACAAAATAAGTGACAATATATATAAATATATATATATATATATATATATATATATATTAATATATATAAACAGACTAAAGCGCGAAATTCAATCTTGAGCGCTTCGATGCTGTGAAATGATTGTCCAATATATTTTCAGCATGTACAAATTTATAGGTGTTCTAGATAATTATTTATCATTTAAACGTCTTACAAAGTATTTAAACCAAAAACATATATAGATCGCTGTCATGTAATGGCTTTCTTGTAAAAGCGTAGGGTGTTTCCAAACTTATGGAGGGTATTGTAAAACAATCTGGTATTGTCGCCTAAGCAGAATTTTTATATGTAATAAAATATCGAAATTGGAATTCAAACGATAAATTGGTTTATTTGTTTACTAAGAGATAAATCTATAAATTGAGCTGCGTAAAAAAATATAA
Organism: Trachymyrmex septentrionalis; assembly: GCF_001594115.1. Lineage (NCBI taxonomy): Eukaryota > Metazoa > Arthropoda > Insecta > Hymenoptera > Formicidae > Trachymyrmex > Trachymyrmex septentrionalis. Next base: position 1,701,246 of record NW_017304428.1, on the reverse strand, counting down.
AAATGGTTTCGCAAAAATATAAAATTTGCTTTGATATAAAAATAAAATTTTATCTGAATCACTATTCGTAGTATTTTTATTTTCTTTGAATATTTGTTAACTGTATACTTCTAACTATTATACATATGATACTTTTATAATAATTAGGAAAATATTACGCGTGCATACTCTCTACTTAAAGTATTACATTTTTTCATTACTTTCCAAACAAAAACTAAAACAAAAATTTACAAAAACGGACTGAAATAATAATGTAAATTTTATGATATAGAAAAGGAAAAAGGAATAATTAGAATAATTTGATTAACAGGAATTACCTAAAGTAAATCTAGGAAGCTGTGCTTACAAGATACGAATACTCTCCGAGAGCCAATTTTCCTAAATTGGTTAAGCTTTGCTCACATCTGTGATAGACAATTAACGTACGAAAGCCTGTGTGATAACATAACACAGAACTTCTATTTGCGTTTGATTGCCGCAACTATGAAACTGAGAATTAAGTCCTTGAACAAGTTTCTAAATTGAAAAATTTTTTCGAGACTGTTTACTTGGCAAGCGCACATAGCAGATCGTTTAATTAAAATTTCTCGGCCAGAAAACGAGACCCGGCACGGCCAGTGATCCGCAAGTTAAATGGACAAATGGTTTCTGTGACCCATAACGGCCAATCCGGATTTCGAGCTGTTCATGGTCCAAACCTGATTGATATTGAGAAATGGCAATTTTTTGCGAAATCATATCATATATTAAAAAAAAAAGAATATCATATATAATATATACATATACATTTTTTTTGTTTATATTATAATAAAATTACACATAGCATCTATTTAATTTCTTAGCTAACGAGAAGACTTTGATTTTTATAGTTTGTATTAATTTCTTAGATAACGAAAAGATAATTCCGTATCCTACGAGAAAAAAAGATAACATTTTACATATATTTTCTCCATTCAAATTAAAGATAAGAAAAGAAAATTAAATTAAGATAAGAAAAGAGTTCTATTGAATTTCTACTTTTCTGTTACAGTAACACGTTCAGTAAGATCTACAGTCGATATCGTCTAGAGAAGATATACGAGTATGATCACTAAAATTGTGTGTTTCCGTCTTTTATAACTCTTTGAAACCTCTCGACCGGAAGTAGGATCCTTACCTCGTATTGGACAAATTCCTAGGTTGAGCCCTGCTTGTGAGATTTACTGCAGCATACCACACTTGCACGTTAGCCACGTTTAGGTTCAATCCTTTCGTACGACGTGACAAATAACGGTGCCCTCTTTTCGTCAGGAATGGATATCCTCCACGATGAACGGAGTGGAGGGACAGATGGTATCAAGTAACGCGACACGAACTGGAGAGCGGAAACGATCTACGCGGATATAGCTCCCCGTACGGACGTCAACGTCGACGCAAAAGCGCGGCTAGGTAGTCTTTACAAGAGAACCAGAAAAAGGAAACGACGTGAGCTCCATCGGCGTCGGGTTTTCACAGTGGATTTTCGAAGAGGAAAAGGCGTCAGTCCGACGTGAGGAAAGCAAACAAGCGATTATAAAGAGTAAAAAGAGAATAAGAGAATATTCGACATGTGGCATATCTACTACATAATATGACCGAGAACGATACTCTGGTAATTATTGAATGATTAAGCTCTTCTCTAAAAATCTTAAATTTTTTTAGGAAATAGAATGTAAATATTAATAGAAATAAAAAACAATTTTATATCGATTAAAAATATTGTTTCAATTGCTCACGAAAAAGAATCATGTTTATTACTGTGTCTTGCTGCAGAACAACTTTCATCGAGCAATCTTTGAAGCACTATTCTCACAAGGCAAGATTGCTTTCATAAAATCCGTTTATGGTATGATTGCGTTTGCGTGCAACGAAACCATGCGATCGGCTTGTTTCGTATACATTCCGCGTAAACAAAATTGCATTACGTCGACGATATTTACGTGATAGAGATTCTATTTTAAAGTGAAACATTTACTGAACATGCAAGTCCTTTTGTACGTCCACCGTGACGCTTTTCGATAATCGAGAGATGTCTGGACGATCTCTCGAAACGCATTTATTTGAAGCGCAAACCCCGATGGCCATGGCTTGTAAATTCAATGTCTTGATTTCAATTTCGCGGCTTATTTACTCAAAGGCGTGTATATACACACACGCACACACACACACACACACACACACACACACACATATATATATATATATATTCACACGGTGATATATGGGAAACAGAGACGAGCTGAGCCGAGAAAATCGAGTTTTACTCAATGTTTGCACCAAAATTTGATTTTCATTCTACGATGTTAATAGCCAGCTCGAACAAAGGGAGTGAACAAGAGAGGAAATTGGTCGGTAACGGTATTCAAATAGATAGAAAGCTCACGACTTTTATCGCCTTTTTCTCATCCAGTCCACAATTTCCTAAATTAGCGCTCGAAATCGCCTAGTGACAGCCATGAGCATTTTTCCGATTTACAATTTCGCACCATATAGATTTCTTGTGTTGTACACGAGTATTTTTTTCTCTTTTTTTTTTATCAAGTTCAAAAATTTTGAAACATGTACTTTTTGAAATTAAATTACAAGCCATTTTCGAGTTTAGGAATATATTGGGACAATTTGTCAATGGCGTAAAGTTGTTTTTATTAACAGAATTAATTATAACCATTCTAACAGTAGATACATATTAATTTAAGTTTGATTACTTTATTCTTTCATTGTATAATTTTGGATTATTAATGACACATCCACTACCCAGCTGATACGATTTCAACAACATGCAAATTGGATAAATATAAAATTTTATGAGATAGATGGTTTCAAAATAAGATGATTTTCCTCATTAAAAAATAAAATAATTTAAAATAGCTATAAATATATAGAATAAAAGTAAAAAATTAGTAACTTTATCAATATTAGTAACTTTACAAGGCAATTGTAACTCCATTACTTCTATGATAGAAATTCTGCCACATTTAAAACTTTTACTTGGGTGGTTCTCAACTAGACAATCTCGACAATTTTTCATTCAGTTCCAAACATTTCTTAAAGATGTTAGAAACTGCATTCTCTTGTGAATTCTCTTTTCAACTAGTTATAAATTACAACTTCATGAAATTCTTTATAATGCATTTGTTGATGTATTAACAACATAATAAAATAAAATTACAATTTCAATATTTTATGCTAATATTGTTTTTTAAAATCCGCCTGAAAAATTTTGTTCATATTTCATTCCATTTCTTCAAAAATCACGAATTTAAATTAGCGGCGCGCTAAGAATTAGTAATTCACATACGCATAATTCTTTTATTTTGAGAAGATTTATGAGAAGTTATTAACAGATTTTTTAAGCGTTCTTAAATGATGATACTTCCTGAAAAGTCCCATAAGAAAAATATGTTCGATTTTAAAAGCGACTTTGTGCACGTACCAATTTTATGCTACTGCTTTTCGTAAGTTTAGCATAACTTTCAAACTCTTCGATAACATGCATAATTTTATTATTTGTGAAGTACGGTGGGAATAATCAATTAAAAATTCAAGTACATCCACATTAACGCTCATTTACTATTAAAGCCATAATCGTGTTGGTTAAGTGCAAAAAAGTAAAAACCTGATTTAGCCTCAGTGATGCTAGCGCCGTATTTTTGACAGATTTGTTTACATTTATAAATATTTAATTTATTCTCCTAAGACCCAAAGCTTCTTTATTTACGAACGAACGAGTAATTACTTATGTATTCTCTTGACATTTCATATACATATGTTAACATAAATAGAAGAATCAGAATCTTTTTTTATATAAATATTCAAACATAATTATATTAAACATAAATCTTATCATACAGTGCATATTTATTTAAAAAAATCATTTTTTTGTATTAATTTTATTGTATTAATTAATAAGATATTTGGTACTAGTTATTATATTATTTAATATTTATGCTATATTTTAATTTTCATATACTCCCTTCCACAAAGTAACTATATATACTAATTCGATTAGTATACTAATCGAATAATTCAACAATACAATTCAAATTATTTGAATTACTCGAGCAATTTACATAAATTGTCAGCAACGACAATTTACAAGAATATCTTGTGTAAACGCGAGTTGTCTTGCAGGTCACGTAAATATCTGCAGGAACAGTCAACTACAAGCAATTAACACGCGAATGTAGTCTCATTAAACATGAAGACGGATTTCGCGACCTCGTGTGCATCAACGATCAGCTAACAAGTAAAAACAAGGCATAGCACACCGCAAAACACTCTGCGGTATTACGAAGCCACGAAATTTCTTGCTAAATCTCGCAACCTGTCCACGATAGTACGAACTGAGTGCCGAAGGAAGTTAAAACCACTTTCATAGTAGGAGACTGCGCATCGATTACGGGTTTACTGCTGCTTAAACGGTGTATCGGGGTACATTTCTCGTGTAAACTTGAAACTGTTTACTGTTCGCTGATGTAATAAATGGTTCCACGGAAATTTTCACGTTATCTCCCGAAAATTAGAAAACTTTAATTTCGAATCGTGTAACACAAATCTGTCCCTTGATTTCAGTTCTCGTAATGACGTTCTATTGGACTTTATTTAGTCATGGACAATTAATTTTCCGGTGGAGACAAAATACATGTTAAACGTGAATTTATCTGCAGCTGTTGTGTGCAAAATTATTCCATGATACATTTAATCGATATACTTCTAACGACGCGACGTATCAAATAATGCTTTATAATATAATACATTTGCTTTGAATCTTCGCCATATAAAATACTTTAAAGAAAATATATTCTTTAGGGATTAAATTAAATAAATGTGACACGGATAAACAAATATTTTAAACGTAAATAAAAAACCGCTTAAAGTTAAATAGAACAAGATTAACTTCAACTACAATTCTCATACTGTTTAATGCATATTTATTTTTCTAGTATATCGCTGAACAGGGGCTACTATGACAGATAAATAACAAATCAAACGTATATTATATTCTCTACAGTGCACTAAGATAGCAATGTATTAAAGCGATATATGTACCGAGGATTTCCATGATTCCAACGTGTGAACTAATTGTGAGTTATTATACCACGCATAATTACATTGCACATAATGACTACGAATGGCCCGACCGTCGGGACAAACGGAGTTTTTACCACTGCAGATCTAAATATGGCCTATAGTTACAAACGTACACTCTCCCAAAATTCTGGCAAGACAAACTGCAAAGCTATTCTCATTCTCACAAAACATGTGATGACAAGAGGCACTAATTATTAAGTGGCGTAATACATATATCGTCCTATATCCTCAATTTTCGTAGCTGACGTTAATTCAAGTATCGTAGTTAACTTTAAATGAGTGTGTCATACTGATGTAATACATAAACGCTTTTGATAACTTTGCACTGAATAAATTTACAACACATGATAGATTCGCAAAGGAGATGAAACGTAAAGAATAATAATGTTTAATAATGCATCTTTAATTATAAAATTAAAGGAAAAATAATTTATTACAATATATATATATAAATAAAAAGTAAAGCATTTCTCACGGAATACGCGTTCAATTTATGTATATTAATAATTGAGACATAATATTGGTAATATTATATTTATATGTATCAAATGATTCAGCAATTAATTACACGAATTTTTTTTATTATTATTAGGTCTCTTTATATTTCTTTGCGCCGTTTCAATCCTTTGATCTGATTTACGCTCTATTAATCCTTTGTTTCAAACTAGTTTAAATTAATCAATAATGCTAATCTAAAGGTTGTAGCGTAACGCACAAGCTTAATTATCGGCAATCAAGTAGCAACGACGATTTAAGTCTTGCCAGCTATGCTTGAATCTTCTTTATATTAAGTTAGCCAGTTTTAGTCACGGTCGAACTAGTCTAAACTTTTCTAATTAGGCATTCAGGTGTGCCGTTCTGGCCCTTCCGCATGGTATTAGTTTCGTAATTAGTTATATCATGGCGGAAGAATTAACGAGCTCATGAAGTTTCACTGCGAAAAGCCGCGAAATGATATCGCACCCCGTAGTGTCGCGTTGTACATATTGTGTATAATACCGTGTCTAAACTTTACTATAGAACATGTGAGTTTCTCAGCGATGTATTTACCGGATGTTACATATCACTTGCAACTTTATTTAGGAAAAGTCAAAACAGTAACCCAGATTCAACAAAAAGATATTTATTTTAAAGTACCAAAACATGATAGCGTTTCTTATCTCCTAATTCAGGATTACTACAGTCAACTTGTTGCGTAAAGGACTAACTTTCAAATTAATGCTATTAAGTTATACGCGAACAAACACCTGGCGGAGTAAGATTTATTCAATAGCATGATGCTTGCCGATTGTTTGCTTTCAAATCAAAAAGATATCTCCTTAACGAGAGAGTTATAAATTTATTCACGCAAGTTGAATATACCTAATGAATTTACCATTCCATATTTTTTTGATCTTTGAAAAAATAAAAATTTTACGTATAACATTAATTTTCATATTACACAAAGAATTAAATTAAAATTAAAAATCAACACTTAATATTACATTCTGTTAAATGAAAATTTAAACTAATAATTTTGTTAAAAACTTCAAATACTTATAATTTAAAAGTACTTGTTGTAATTTAAAAGTTATCTCTGACTTTTCTATAAAATTATCTTTTTCTTTAAACTTATTTGCGAGCATTTTACAAATCCTTTTTATTTGACTTTATGAACGTGATCCTTTGTTGTTTAAGACATATTTGCTCAGTTATAATATAATATCTGTAACAGTTACACAATAAACTTTTGCCATGAATATAGTTCATCGTTGTAATCCTAAAAATTCATTATTTAAGAAAGTAAGAAGTTTGTATAGCGTAATTTATACGTTGCTGCTGAGTATCAAGAACTGAGTGATCTTTCAAGGAATCTTTCAGGGATCTTTCACTAAACTGAGAATTGGGCTAATATTAAGAAGTTTTCCTTTTCATAGAAACTTATATCACCTTAAAGTTTCTAAGATAAATTTTTATAAAAATTATCTTATTATGTGACACTTCTAGAAACTTATATATTAAATCATATATAAAATAATTCATAAGTTAGGAAATTATATAAAAATTATAATAAAATCGATTCTGAGCAAGCTTCCTTATTTTGTATATGGTTACGCAAATAGAACAGCAGAAAAGCAATCCAGATGAAGAGAAGTAGTGGTAAACAATAACGAAGCAAATAGTAAACAATATAGAAACCCGACTGTAGTTACTACTAAGCGTTCTTTAGTAAAATGTTAAATTGAATAAATAAACTTTGTGACGCATCGATGTTATATATCTTTGTTTGTAAAAGGCGTTCTCACTGATTAATTCGTGTAGCATCCGTGCTTTTACGAACGTACATCGAAAGCTTTTTTATTTCCGCTTATCCAATTCTAATTGCTTGCATTTCCGCCATACAGAAAGAGTTTCACTAATTACTCTCATATTTCATCTTGCCGCTGCCAAATGAATCTTTTTACGAAAAATATCCGTAATCTCACGGTTGGCTAAGAAAATAACTTGCACTATAGTGTAATAAGATCTTTAATATAAAAAATTTCCGGTATAATACAAAAAAGTATGCAAAGTAAAAGATTGTAAAAAAAGTTACTTGTTGTTCTCCAAGAAAAAAATTCATTCATGCACTTTATAAGTACTGATATTTCCGCTCGGCATCATAAATGATAGAAATAATTCACACAATTATTATTTTTATGACGATTGTGATGTCGAGTAAGCCGCAACAACCAACGAAAAAGCTGGAATCATGGTCGATGAAGGACTATGCTGGAACATGGACATTTTTGTGGCCATCTCCTCCCATTTAAACTGTAGTGGTATATTCTGTTTAAGCGAGCAATCGGAAAAAATTCGTCAGTTCTCTGCTTCGGCTTTTATCTCGATGATAGAAAAAAGTTCGATGCTGAAGATTAATTCTACGATGCACTTTTGGACAAAAATTCTATCTGTTACCAAGATTTCTTTTACATGTAAAATCTATTTTATATGTATATACATGTAATGTATATACATATAGCATATAAAATTAATTCTATATATATATACATATATATAACACATACATCATTTTATCATACAAAATCTAATACAAAATTGAATATCAATTTGTCACACAGATAATTTATTTAACAATTTGTTCTGCTTCTCTTTTCTTCAGTAAATCTATTATATAATTTAAGTTATATAGTTTTCATCATTTCAATCTTTATTTAAAATATGTTAAAATAATAAGTTTTTACTTTTTATTTTGAGTTTGTAAGACATGGCTATTGTATAATTAAAACTTCTGCGCAGCTAATATAAAATATAATATAAAATAAAATATGTAAAATACAATTGTATTTCCCACATATCTCAAGAACATAAGAATAATTAAATTTTAATGTTATATAAAAGAGGCCAACTTCTATTTTGCATATCATTTCATCTGCTAGCGTATTACTACGTTAAGTATTATATATCCACATCCTTATCGTACGTGTTTCCAGAATATGTGACTGAGCCATTATTGTGCTAATATTAACCTATATTAATAGACTGGTTATTAGTTAAAAATCACGCGTATGGCAACTTATAATGTTTTTCACTGGCAGAACTAGTGCACACTCAGTGCACTTTAAAACTATTGTACACAAATTGACGTAAAGATATATGTTTAATAAAAATACAGAATCGAGTAAAACCACGAAATTCTCGATATATTTGATTATGCTATTTGATAAAATATATTGTACATTAAGCATTTTATCAATTGGGATATCTCGTTTTTACAGATTAAATTAGTGTACAACGGCTTTAATATGCATTGAATGCACATTAGTTCTGCCAATGAAAAACGCTAGTTCTCTCCTCGGTGCACATGCATGAACGTTATGAAAATGGAAGATCGATCTCGTCACTGAAATGCAATCTGACTGCGTTAATTCGCGGGCGTAAAGCTCAGCTGCCGACTGACGTGTCGAGAATCAGATTACGTAGAATTTAATGAGCTTTCTCGGAGAGACTTAATGCAATTTGTCAGTGGGTATTCGATGCGATTTGCATTCTTCATTTTTATACTCGGCAAAAATTCTCATGTTCTTCACTATGTCACGATGACGCTGATAATAAAGTTATTTTTGTTATAACTGTTCGTGACTTCGTAAAATATGAATAACTAACTTAATATTTCCTTATAGCTTAATGCTAGATTCGTTAATAGTTTTAATGGTGCATTAGAAATATCTACAAGTCATCTATACACGTCTAAGTAGATAACTCTGACATTTCGAGAAAAGATATTCTTAGCAGAAAAATTTAAATTATTTTTAATTCTTTATATTTTTCTGGAAATATTTTAAAAAGTAATTCTTGGCATTGATTCTTTAATGCCTTTGGAAATGTAGTAGTTAAAATAAAAGGATTTGTTTGAAGAATTCACGTTGCTTTTAAAATAATGGTTCGGTCAATTTTGCGAAAGAATATACAAATATTTTCAATCTCAAGCAAGTGTTAAGGAAATAAGCTCTCACAATGCACAATATAAAGTGCTTCACAATATATATCGGAATATGCTTCTTATCTCGTCTCTTCACGCTACGTCATGCACCTAGTAGAGCGAATGCATTCTCGGTCAGGCTTTACTCGACCATTCGATGTATTCCGCATCGATATTTTCACATTGAGCTTAAGGAGAGCTTTCAGCTGGCAGGCCACGTGTATTCACGCATGTCCAATTTCCGTTTAGCCCTCTCAAATGGAAATCTCGTTCTGAGCCTTTGATATCCGGCTGCCAACGATGTATTGAAGATTGTAGATACAGTTACCTCATGTAAAGACTGCAATTGATCTTTTGCATTGTCATACTTGGACATACTACGGTAATATTATGGTCAAACTAAATTTATCCATTATTGTCATATACCGTTTTTAAAGTTTAAGCTTAAGATTTAAAATTTAAATAATTGTATGTAAGGAATATAAAATTTTTCTTTGTAGTACTTCATTATATCTAACTTATTAATGCTTCTTAGATTTTTTGATTTTTTTTTTAAAGATAATTCGATAAATATTCTTCTGCATGTATTAAATAATGCGTACTTTTCTATTTATTTTAGGATAGGATTTATAAATTTACATAAATAAACATATGAATAAATATAACAGAGTTAAAATATTTATAAATAAATCTATATTGCTTGTAATGTAATTTCCTCAAAAAATGAAAAAAATTATCAAGTAAAAGAATATTAAGAAATTATTAAGAGATTTTATATTTGTCACGTTTTTGTTAAGAAAAGTTTTGAATTTTGAAAAATTGTATGTTACAGAAAAATCGCGTTATTTTGGCATTTGGTACCGTTCACCAAAATTCACTCCTATTTCTGTTAAAGATGTTTGCATCTGAATTAGTTGCATGAATTAGTTGAATGAAATTTCACGGAACTAATAACTTATTAATTAACCGGAGACGGATTGCACTGAGATTGACGTCCGAAATTAATGGCATTGTCGCAGGAACTGTCACACCGACTTCACCACAATGTTACTTTCCCTCCTAAAGTAATAATATTTTTTAATATTTATACTATAAAATAAAACAAATTTTTATAAAACATGGTAAAAATACAATATTACGTTTTTTGAACAAAAAATGTGAATAAATACAGTAAATCTGAATTCCCTCCTGTCATTTATATTCTACATGCAAATTGCAAGACTGTTGAGCTGCAAAAAATATTTGTGCTCTTCAGAAATGAAAAAATAAAATTAATAAAAGTAAATTCGAATTCATCAAAGTTAATTCGAATCCTCATTCGATATAATGGACACACAGTACAAAGAAATAGGCCGTAAAATTAAACTCAGAGTTATATCTAGGTCGCCCACAAATTCCGAGGATCGTTAGATAAATTTAATTTCCGTTTGTTCGTCGACTATTCGCGCAGCGATATTTGTTCTGTCAGGACCGCCGAATATTCATAAGTGAATGAAGGAAGTGACGCAACGCGACACTCGACTATATATTGTTCCCGTCATTTATTCGAGTTATATTCTCCGGCCACAGTTTCGCAGATTTACGACGACACATTCTCATGCATTCCTGGTCCAAAAGCCGTGCTTGTAAGAAAGCTAGTCTCCCGCATGTAACACCACAACGAATATGCCAACGCATTCTTGAGCCGCATGCTCTTAATACTCAGGAACTTTGTCGGCTGCTGTTACGAAACCTTATACACATGCCGGGCGAGTTACGGGAGAACGCCAGAAAATTTCCGCCTCCTTTGAGTGTACAATGCGAAACGCTTGCGACGGACATCGCGTGATTTGCTTGTAAGATGCACAATTCGTAGTCACATGTAAAACACAATATTATAGCCAAAAAATTGTTAACATTATAAAAATATATATTATCAAATTTATAATAATTTTATTGAATAAAATTATGAGTGAATGTTTCATACATTTGAAATAGAATAAAATAAAAGTTTATAGTTTCTGAGAATTGCTTTTAATTTAAAAAGGTACAATTTATAAAGTTATGTTTCCTATGGATACGTTTAGAATTAATATGCATTATTAAATTTAAATGCGAACTTATAATTACAAGTAAAATATAAAATAATAATTAAATGTTACACAAAAATAAAACGTATTAAAAAGTAATCTGAAATTTTTATTTTGGACATTATAAAATTTTAGCTTTATCAACGTCAAATGAACAAAAATTTTCCACTTAGAAATATGGCAAACGTATTAAAGCATATGCAACATTACTGCTGGCAAATTAATATCTCAACTTCAACAAACTTATAATCCAACATATCAAAAGTTACCGCAAAAAGAAACAGTTTCAACTATTATCAAGCATGAAAAATAACGAACTTCCCATTATTCTGAGTTACTTAAGAAAAGAGATGCTATGAAGATTACAGTGGATAAGAAATCTCGACCTGCTATATCCAGGATGACCCAGTTGCAAATCGCACTTCTGCGAGCATCTAAATGATACCTTTAGCTGCTCAATAATTTTAAATAAAGATATAAAAGTCTTACATTTTTAAGCCGGTAGTAAAAGATAATGATTATAGAAATTGTCTATTTACAAAAAGAATATATATATATATGTATATA
>NW_017304428.1:1679622-1688939 GCF_001594115.1 Trachymyrmex septentrionalis | reverse complement strand
CTATGTAAACAGACAGAAGTAACAATTTAGAATAAAGTATATATATATATAAAATAGGATTCCTAATAATTGTAAAAATATTATATAATACAGATTTAAAGAGGCTACTTTGGAGTCAGCGCGATAAGAGTTTGATTACATTATTAGACGTAAAACAGTTAAGAACATTCGATACATCTTGACGATTTTTAAGTTTCATCACAATTTTATTTTATATAAATCTTTTTCATTTATTCAATATTGTTATATACTTAACTATAATGTTATGTGGGATTGAGAACGCAATCACTTGTTAACCAAGAAGACAGACAATTTTTTCTTGTACGATGTTTGTGCTTTTCTCACTTTCCGACTGGATAGAAGATATTCTTTGTTAATATATTAATTATGTATTTACTGAAAATGATTAAAACCAAAGATAGCCAAACTAACATCTTTTAATACATTATACTATTAATAATTATATAAGTGTAGATTGCGCATCTTTTACCACGCTTACTCCAAAGTAGCCCCCGTAAATCTGTATTATAGAAATTGTATTATAGAAAATATATTGTATAAATATTTATAAGAATAAAAGTAAGTAATGCAGTTTTGTAATTCGCGTGTGTATAAGTGCATGCAAAAGAAAAAGAAAATATATATATACTAGTATATACAATTCTTCATTGTAATTTATCAAAAAATTTTCAAGAGAGAGAGAGAGAGAGAGAGAGAGAGAGAGAGGAGAGAAGAGAAAAGGAGAAAAACTATTTATATATTATTTTATATAATAAAATATGCTTTAATTTCTTTATATTAAAATTATATTAATAAATGACAAAATAAGAACTTCAGATAATATAAACACACACATCCAATAAAAATAATTCAATAATTATAAATAATTCTACAATTTAGAAATGTGCGAATATAAAAAAGTATATTTTATTTATAATTTAAAAAAACCTTGATTTATTAATTTCTCAACAATTAAGAGAAACAATATTATCGGAAAGAATTAAAAAATGTTTCTTCTTTAAAAAATTTTAAATAATTTCATAATTTAATGAATGGTTTCATTAAAAAAATTTTTTTATTAAAAAATCTTAAAAATTAAGTTAATAATCGTTGAATCGTAATTTGAAATAAATGACCCAGATTACAAAATAATAAAATAAAATAAAAGCTGAAAGATGTATACAGAATAATCGAACAAGTACGCGGTATATCAGAGGACAAAAGAGCAAGACTGCTTATTTGAAAAATGAGATTTTGTAACCGTAAAGCTGTACCACGATTCTTTGTTCAAAGTATAGACGTATAGAATTCCCTCTGTCCTTGTTTATGTCCTTCTCTTATATTTTGTATTCGCTTTAAAAGTATCACGAGAATATGATAGAAAAAAAACTCATTCTTCCTCTTTATTATTCGAACTCGTCAGAAACGTGACGTTTAACCGGTTTAGCTTATAGTAAACGGAACGGAACTGATTCTTGCCATGGTGTCGCCAAGTGCGTGTGGATTATTGATTATTGGTAACTTTACTCGTTTCAGTTAACCTCGACTAGCGCATTAAAGTGTTCGAATATTTACTTAGCGTGATTGCGGAATCGCTGGGCGGTAACACGATGAAAGCCGATTAAAGCATTTACTACGACGACGAACGATCGCAGAGACGGTATCTGTGAGAGCTTTGGTGCTAATTTAGTTTACTTTATATAATACTATACGAAAAATAATTGATATATGCCTTTGTAATCCTGCCTATATTTTGTTTTCTACACGGATAGTAGAAATAGATTACGATTGATGGCACTGTGAAACGTATGATATCCTTTTACGTCACACAGGATAAATAATTAAATTATATTTTTAATCTATTTATTATCTTCTAAAAAAAATTATATTTGCTTTAAAAAATTATAATTTATTACTGTAGGTATCTCAGAGTTAACTAATAACTCGTTTTTCTTTATCAAAAATCAAATTAAGACCATTAAATATAACTCGCTAAAATGGAATGAGAAAAAGATAAAAGTCGCTTCATGATTAAAATGTTCTTAATACCACGATATATCACGGTAACCAATAAATCCTACTGCGTCGAGGGAAAAATAAATTTTCGCGCGTACAATGTCCACATATATTCTGTAAAATCCCTTTCGACATTCGTAAAATCCTATAAGTTCAATCTCACGCCTAAAAAAAGAAACAAAATTTGCAAATGTCCAAAATCGTAATTGCAAAAATAAATTACTATTAATAAAACATTGTAATAAAATTGTATTTGAAATTAATTGACAAAGGATAGGCATTTTGAAATGTTAATATAAATTAAATTATATTGCGTTACGTACAACATTTTATAGAGAAATGATAGACGGACGGAAGAAAATATAAAAAGTATCAGGATTTCTTACTGCAGAATATTGTAATAATTGAGAGTACTCAATAATTCAAGATAATTAAAAATCTAAAGATCCAAATATGTATAAGTATTCTGACATTTAAAGTATAAATAATGTTTTTAGAAGTATCTCAACCATCTACAAATCGTGTGTTTTAAATTTTCAAAACTACACACATATATTTGAATAAAAAAACCATAAAAGTTCTAGTACATCCAAGTATTTGCAATTTTCTTACAAACATGTTCAATAAAAAGTAGTTTTAAAACGCCAGTTATAAAACGAACTTCAGCTTTATTTATTATTACCTTTGCGGTGGCCAAGAAGACTTTAATTAAAGACATTTGTCGAGTTTTTTCCAGCGGTACGAAAATACTATTTCACGGTTATATTTATCCAACACTATTATTACAAAAACATAACATCGCAACGTTTAATGGCAACAGCTAATCGTTATTAATCTTGCTTTTTTTAGATTAAAGAAGGAAAATAGAAAAATAAAAGATTGTTTTTGCAACGTGCTCTATAGAGTCCGATATGTCAAACTTCCAAAGCTTATTTCGTAAAGTACTACGAAAACTTTTGCGAGTAATTGCATAAGAGTAGTTAGAGACAATGAACATTTCAAGGATAACGATAAAAAATTTCTTGTTTCAACAACTGTTCAGTAGTAAAAATAAAAGATAGATCTTTTCATTAAAATTAGACTATCAGAATTTGTAATATATAGGTAATACATAGGATGCATCTGAAATAACGCCCACTTTCCACACAGTTCTATTTAAAAAAAAAAAACTGAGTCGAAAAGTTGTTTACCATTTTATAATTTTTGTAATAGTTAACGAGATATTAATTTCTAAAAATTGCCATAATAATAACCAAATAAATGGATAATATCGATGTATAAGATAATTTTATGATATCTTTCAATTCGTTGTGAAATATTTTAAAGATATTTCTTAAAGAACTCTTAAAGATATTTTAAAGTTGTCTTATGCGTCGATTTTAGACATTTTGCTTATTAGGCAACCAAAAAAAGATATTGTAAAAATTATAAAATGGTAAAGAACTTCTCAGTTTTTATTAGGAATAGCATTATATGATTAGTGGACGTTATTTCAGATACATTCTGTATACTCCATATAAAACGATCTTTTACGAATAATCTTTTATAATAGTGTGTAAGTGTTCCTCTACTAACAATTATTACAGTCATTAATTTAAAATAAAATTATTTCTTATAATAGTTAGTGAACTCATTTATTAACGCAAATTATAATTACATGTTACTAAAAAAAAACAAAAACGCCCTTTTACATTAGTAGAGTTTGCGCTAATTCAATAAACAGTATAAGTATCAGAGATTTGCATATTCATAATACTATTAAAATGTGATGTTTAAATCCACTGTTTATTATTGTGGCCATGACATGGATTAGTCTAAAACCAATAGATAAAGGTAAATATCATAACACAAAGTAAATTAAAATACGCACATTTAAATGTAACAATTTGTAGAGAGAAATATAAATTTAAATATAGAAATTTTTATAAAAAAACAAATTTAAACAATAATTTTTTTTGACATTGTAATTAATTATAAATAAAGAATTAAAATCAAGCTATTTGCTTTCAATTACACTTTATGTCTAAGATAAGAGATAATCGAGGACGTTTCGATGCAACTTTTCATTATATTTTTACGAATCGTGTGCAATATAAAATCGGGAGATCGAAAATTGAAAGTTTATAAACCACAACGCAACGAAACATTGTTGCAGAATTTATTACACGTTTAATTATATAATTATAGAAATTTTTATAAAAATTCGATATGAAATATTGAACTTTGATGGAAACTTTTTCAAAGAGCTATTCCAGCCGTAATAGGCCTGGCTTGTGAAACTGTAAAATTCTACTCGTTTACGCGATATCGGGTTTAAAGAAAATTGTTAACGCTACTTATGCGGCGAAAAAAGGCCAGCGCCGGTGTATGCTTCAAAGGCGAATTTACGAAAGTTATTGACATTGTTCGCAGTAAAACTTTACTCAATGCCCTTTAAAACTTAACAAGACATGAATCTGCAAAATACAATACGTGTGACAATACATCCATGCAGTGAGAAATTATTGAAAATTAAACAGTTATTAGTTAAAAATTATCTTTATACATAATAATAAAAATTTTAAACGATCTAAAGTGTTGATATTTATTTAATAATATAATATATATTATTTTGAAAATAATGTGATATTCATAAATGCGTATACATATTTTATAAATTTTATTTTTGTAATATATATCAAAATAAATTTTAAATGGTTATAATTGTTTCATCTATTCCTAGATTTTAACTTCAATTTCAATGTGTAATGAAAATGATTCCATTACGTAGAAAGACTATTACGTATATGAATAAAATTCTATAATCATTTTGGAGCAAGATAAATTCAACTCAAATAACATCTTCCATCTGTGCAATTATTGTTAACTAATATAAGTATAAAAGATAGCGAGATGATACAGCAATTCGTTTACATCCGTTCGTATAAACATAATCATAATTACAATCATATCGATCAAAAACGCTACTACAAATGGTAGTTTGATTCACTTTAGTGTTATTAAAGAGCACAGCAGCGTAAATAATCTGATTTTATGATGTGCTATTCTGATTAAATATTTGATTGCTTTCTTCTTTTACAAAATTGGTTACCTCCAATATCATTCTCTCATTAATATATAATTTTATAATGTTCATGATTAATTACTTGTCAGTTTAAAGCATAGAAATTAATGATAAACAGCGTTCATCAATATTTTATGGAAATTTAATTAGCAATGCTTATTATAAATTATTTAAATATTTAAATATAAATTTTACAAAAAGTAAATATAAAAATATATCTCATAACTCAGCTACCAATGATACAGTCATTTCATTATCGATTTAATATCTTTTAAATATACAATTTTCATTGTATATTGGAAGTTTGGCAGTAATAATATAAATATAAATTAGCATACATTAAGAAAAAAAAAATAAATACAGTATATTTGTTTTTTTGCATTAACTTTAAATTTAAAAAAATAAATTATGTAAAATATGTAGTCATTTCACTATTATACTATCACATGTTTCTTTAAAACAAATTTATTTTCATTGATTTCACATAATTCTGCGCATCTAACGCAACGGATTCACAGACAAAATGCATATATCGTATACTTCACGGAAGATAATTGTAATTTAACAGAATTTAAAAGTTTCAAAAACGCAGAAAACGACGTAAATATTTACGAGAAAGTCTGTACTCGATTTGACGAGAAATTAAAAAAACAACAGGAATAATATATATATATATATATCTCTAAAAGGAATAATCCGAGATGATGTATTAGTTGCATAAGAGGAGAAAGAAAAAACTCTGTAGAAAACAGAAGAAGAAAAGAAAATGGAACTCCTTGTGGACTCATCCTACACTTGTAAATCTTCAAACGCAAGTGACTTGAGTTAAAATAGAAAAAAAAAAAACAAAAAGTAGATAGAGAAAAAATTAGCAATAAAAGATCTTGAGGTTAGGATAACTTGGAATTACGGTACACGGGTGATCACTAATTGATCGATATCGCCTGATGAAGATTAACGAGATCCGTGTAAACGGATTTCATTAGAAACGTCTCACGGGTGATGGAAAGAGAGATCTGATTTGCCGTAATGTATATATGTATACATAAATGAAAATAAATCTATCCGCTATGTAATTTATCCTTTTTTTAGATTGAAAATATTTATGTAATATCTTATTATAGATGCGCGTTCACGTTTTATAACAAACTTCATAAAATATTTATAAAAAATATTATGTATAAGTAAATAAATAATTACTTTTAGGAACGTATACTGATAAACAGATAATTTATTTTAAAATTTATGTTTGAATTAAATGTTATTTTATTGATTTTGAATGATTATAAAAGATTTTATGCAAATTTCTATTTCTTAAAGTTTTAAAATTAATTTATTTACATGTTTGTAATCATATACTATTTATCGCAAACAATTGTTAAAAATTAAAAAACTTATTTAAAGCACTTATTTTACTTGCAAAGTGAAGTTACAAAACTGTAATGATCAAATTATGCAAAAGTGATTATCGACTTAGAGAACAAAATCGAAAAACGTGCCACGCTTACAATTAGCAATGTAATTTCCAATTTAAATAGAATATGATGCAGAGGTAGAAGCGTTCCCGCATTAAACGAACCTGTTTTGAACGCATCAGAAAATCGGATTTTCCGGTACGTTAAGACGAGACATCCGGTAAATTCGTTTCATTTACAATCAAAATTAAATTGCCGATATGTTTATTAAATTTAACTTGCATGCATCTGGTTTTAATTTCAAATACCGGCGAGTGGGATTTTTATTTCGATTTATGAGGTGGACGGACGTGAATATATATTTCTAACATTTCATCACATCTATCTAACAACTAATCAGCATTAAACTGAACAAATTGGAACTTCAACTTCCTGATCATTCATCGTATTCAAGTTCCAAAACATTATAAACCATTTCTCGTCAGCGTCACACTCCGATTATTGCTACATATTCCGGTTATTTGATTAATCTCTGAGTTAGCACCGACAAGCCAGCTATTGTACCAATGCGCGGTCTCGGTGATATTGATCTCTTTATCGCGCAATCAAATGTACATGCTGGGCTTTTTTCATTTCACCAACAATGAACACGCTGCAATCGACAAGTTCTCCCAAATAGCCAAAAAATGACAAGAATAAATATTAAATCAATGTTTCAAATGCCGTTGCACGATAAAAGTTAATAATACCAGTTTGGATAAGAAAGGATAAACAGAATTATGATTCAGAAAATGTTTCAATAGAATAATTGAAAGATATTATACATATACACATATACCATATTAAATGAATATTATCTCTAATGTATTATATATTCATGTATGTATATGACAGAGATAATATATCTTCCAATCACTTTTAAGGGATGTAAAACTTTAAGTTTAAAATAAGTAAAATTAAATAATTTGAAGAGAAAAAGAAAGAAAGAGAAAGAAAGTTTATTAAATTTTTTATTAAAATATAAATAATTTTACAAAAACAATAGTTATTATTTAAAATATTATTTTTCGATATACAGAAAAATAAATATTTTTCAATCTAAAACTTTTACTTTTTAATTCTTCTAAGAGCATCGAATTAAATCGAATGCCATACATGTCCGCGCGTCCAACGCTTACAAAAGAAGAGAAACGTTGATTCAGATGCGGCTTATTTAATAAAAAGAAGAAAAAGAAGAAAGAAAAATAGTCATTTGCGCCGATTAAATTACGCATTCTAAACGGTCTTTGACCTAGTTTAGCTGATTAATTGGCATCCAGTCGACAAATGTCGTAACATCTATCATAAGCTTTGCATGCATCTAACAGAATCTAGCCAATGCATCAAGTGACATACTTGGTCATTAAAAATGTAAAATAGCCCTTTATGCTCCTCGCTGTCAGGTCTATTATATTCAGGGACAAGGACAACACGTGTGTAGAAAAGATATGCATGGAAACTTCTATACAATGCTCTAGATTTATTGTATTATGTGTGTCAGATTCTCTTTTACTTACCTCGACCAGAACTTGATTTAAAAATATAATAACTAAGTATATTATCATGTTATAAACTTAATAAAACCATATCAGGCAAAATTGCTAAATAGCATAAATAATCTTGAAATCACCATTAAAAAACGCCTTAATTCTGCGTAAAAGTTTCTAATAAGAAGGAAAGGAGAGTAAAACTAAAACAAATAAAATTGTGAAAAAACAAAGACCACTTAATTTCAAGCACAATAAAAAAGACTTCAAGTCCCGAAGCTATAAAGATTATGTATCTGGGTTGCCCCTTCCACTGTCGAAAAGATTGCGTGGTAATATTCTGGCGTAACTTCTTTACAGAGATTTGCGATAGAAAAATTCGCTGCTCAATATTTTTACGTACATTTTCGAATAAATCACTGTATTTATCCGACATGCGGGAAAGGCACGACACGACGTTATGTCGAAGCCATACTAGCGAATGCAACGGTGCGAAAAAAGCGGCAGAAAATGCAAATATCCTTCTGCATCCTGCCGCACCCGTAACCCCTATGTTTATCCTATTAACTCAGCTTCCTTTTCGACGCTGTACTCGTTTGTAGTTTGATTTTTACAGCTTTCAAGCCACTGAAGGTCGGTTCGATTTTCGCGTTTGACCAACGAGTAAACACACGAACGTTTGAGCAGGATGGCAAAGTGCTCTATATTGAAAATGTTAGTTCAAAGTCTTTTGAAATACCTACAATGTGCAGTACGAGATAGTCCTTACGCTTTCTTGATCCATTAATATAAATCAATTAATTTATAATATTTTTCATATTTTAATTACATTGTTTATGCAATAAAAGAATTTTTAAGTTTACGAAACAAAAGAGCATACTTCATGTCATCATACTTTCTATTTTTTTATCAAGTGTTACGTTAATCATAGCTAAATGTGTATTTCCTACGTTGCGATTAGATATTTATGTGTAAATTATATCATAAATTTTATGGACACCGATATATATACAAAGACATGGTATATCACAGCGCTTTAGGATCGATGCGCCACTTTTTAAGCAGCTATAGAAAGAAATGCAAGTTCCTTATAGGAACGAATTTTTATACAGTTATCCTGTACACAAGCACGACGATTTATTTTATATCCTCATCGATCATGTTACAGACACATGTACTAATCCGAAAATATAACCGTAAAAGATAACTATACTGTAACGGTGTTTTATTATTATACGAAAAACATGATTTACCAAAAAAAAAACATGAATTATCAAAGAATAAATCTTTTTATTA
>NW_017304428.1:1675169-1679522 GCF_001594115.1 Trachymyrmex septentrionalis | reverse complement strand
GTGTGTGTGTGTGTGTATAATAAAAGGAAAACACGATAAAAAATAACCATTAAATCAATACAGAAATAAATAAAAATACAATCGTAATCACTTCTTAATTATAAATTTTTACATCAAACAGCTAAATTATTAATACTTACGATTTTTTAACAATATTATAATAATTTTTAAGTTAAATATGCACAATTTATTAATAATTTTATAATATCAATAGTATCTATTTTATTAGTGAAACAAGTTTTATCCGATACATTCAACAATTTTAATTCTACTATTTGATGATTCCCCTCCTAATTAATAATTTATTTGACTTTCTTAGCTATTTAAAATAAACATTTCAGTAATATTTCAATTTTTATATATTATATATATTAAGACTAATAAAAGAAACTACATACAGCAGAACAAAATAAAGATTCTTTCTATTTCATCTTTATTCTGCACTCTTTTCCCATTAATGCGTCCATGATACAGATGCCTTAGAATCTACAGATCTTCCTTAAAAGGGTATTACAATCTTGTCACTCAGAACAAAGACAAGATCAAAACCACATCTTCCTAGCAAACGCATTTAAGGCATAAATTACGTCGCGAAGTAGAAATTGCAGATATTATCTGCCATCTACAGGTTTGATCGACGTTGTATGTAATTACCTACCATTAATACTCTTGCCTCGTATTTCCCAATCTTGCATCCCTTAAACAAAGAAGCACTAGAATTCATGTAATTTATCTCTACTTAAAAATATAAAAATTCATAATTTTGCAAAGAGAAACTTTCCTCGTACGATTTTTCAAAAATAATACGCCGCGAAAGTAACTTGAATGATGACAGCTTTTATCTCTAAGCTTTAACTTTCGTTATTAATGACTTTAGATTCGATTATATTTTCAGTATAATTTAAAAATGTTGAATATTTCCGTGAATCTGATAAGGAATAAACTCTTATTAATTTATCATTTATAAATTTCATAATCGCAAATAAAAGTACGTACACGGAGAGAATTTTTTTTCTTAGTGTTTACTCTGAAAATATGATAATCGCGAGACAACATTATATTTCAAAGAAATTTTATGTAAATCTCTGTCATTCGTTAATAAAACTACAATAAAGTATAAAATAAGGTTGATTAATTTTACTGAAGTACATGGTAAAAATCTTTAAAATATTATATTGTATCGTACGTAATTACCATATTTTTAAAGTAAATTTAAAAAAAAATTCTTTCCGTGTATAATGTTATTATTTATCTACTAAATAAAATATAAAATAACTAAAAGTAAAAGAATATAATCAATTATTTTTTCAATATGCTTTATAATTTTATAATAAATATTTTAATTTATTTGTTGAATCTTGAAAAAGCTCCATTTATGGCTAGTATTTAGATTAAACGCACTATTTCTTATTTCCACTGTCTTTATGTAAATGTTTGTTTCGTAGTACCTACGGTAATCTTGTGATAATGCCATGGTAATCTTTTACTGATATATTTGTGACTAAAAAAAAATGCTGCGCCATTTCCAACTGCACGGTTACCAACGCGAAAATGCATCGTCAGCGCTGCAACGACAGTATAAGCAACGGCAATAAATACTTATGTTTGCGTTGCTACATGAAATGATACCGCAGAAGCATTCTTCGCGTTCACATCGTTAGCTTGCTCAAGCGTGCAGGTGCTATGATGGCATTGTTGTGGTTTAATAATTGCTACATTACGATAATTATTATACTTCCATAATAATCATTACAAAAGCACGAATCTCGAATATCAATAATACTATTCCCAGAATTTTGAAATATATTAACAATAATTACTTAAGTATTACATGAAGTATTGAATTTATTTGGTTAAATAATATTTCATGTTTTTTTAATCATTATACTTTTAATACTTTTATTTCATATAAATAAAATAATTCTTGGAATATTAAATTTATTATTTTATAAAATATTTTAAGTTAAAATTTAAATTATGTAGATTACGTAAAATATATATGGATAATAGGAATTCAGCACATGTGTCTCGTAGTCGGATTCATTAAAATTTTTTATTTTATGAAATTTATATAACTCTTTCGTTGTTCAATACTTTATTGCTGACAAAATTTATGTATATAACATATTTTATGCACAACTAAAAATATAACATGTATGTATTTGATTCTCATTCAGAACGCAATACAGATAATATGTCAAGAGATAAAATTTTAAAAGAAATGTTTATAATATGCGTACATTATAAATATATCTAATATTTAAATTATGAGAAAAATATAAATTAATGGTTACATACAATATTAAATAATATCAAATTGTTTAAAATAAATATATTTTTAAAATATATATTAAATGAGAAAAAATGAAATAACAAATATAAAAGTTCATTGTAATCTACAAAATACAATATTTTTACGCAAATTTACTTCAGGATTATTTACTTTTGCAACACATATACTTCATCGATTACTTTTTATCGCTGTAAAAATATACTGCAATATATGTTACGAATATTCTATCTCTCCGTAAAATCATTACTTTATTATTGTTGTCGGTAAAAATTTCACATTCAGTTCCCAGGTTTTCGACTTCTGAGAACAAATGCAAAAGCAGTCAGTAGCAGGAGCGCTAGAAGTGGTAATAAACCGCGTAAAGAAAATGACAAAAATAAAAGCTGAATAAATGTTGATTCAACTCTTTGCTGAGCACTGCCAACCGAGTCGCGGCCCTCACATTTTCTCATTTTCTCCAGGTAGCGAATATTCGCTAAGCTTTAATCCTCGCATCAAAATAACAATCCCGATATCAGTGAATAGAAGATTTACTTGTTGAATTTTTTGTGCTATGTTAATATATTTGAAAATATTATATATCAGTACATACATATCTAGAACTCGTTCTTTGAATTTCTCTTATCTGGCCTTTGATTGATCTCTTATCGAATAAATTTCATGTACGTCATTATCTATTAACTGTATATAAATATTACAAGAGCGATACGTAACTCTTTCTCATCCATACAATCCGTATTTAGAAGCTACTTATTACTGCCTACTTTCAATATATTGGAATTGACCCTAAATATCAGCAATCATTTCAATATTTTACTACATTAACGTTATATCACTAACTGCGATTGTGTACATAAAAACGCGTACTTTAAAGATTGCATATATCATCAGATTTATTATGTTAATATCTTTCTTTACTATCACTTGAAATGATATATGAAAACTTTAACAGTTGAGCTGGAAGAGACCGTCTTTCAGTTATTTGTAATTGATACCATTTTTTCAATCTCACGGATAATAATAATAAAATGAAAAGTAAAAATTAAAATTTAATTTTTCCATTTCTTCACAAACTTTATACGTAGAATATAATAATTATATCACATTAAAACTTTATTTCCTCTCATTAATATTTAAACATATATCGAAATCACTCTGATCAGAAAAAGAGCAATAATTTAATCTGATATATAGTCTTCGTCGATTCCATCAAGAAAAATTAATTTCGTAGTATTTTAAAAAGCAAATAAAAACTGCTTTACTATTTGTTTAAAAAACAAAATTTAATATCATATTTAATATGCATATAAAAATAGCTATTGTATAATAAAAATATATATCTACATACATATATTTTTATATACATATTTTTGTGATAAATATCTTTTTATATCATGGCATAAATTATTGTGATATTTATTTCATATTATATCATATATGTCATCTTCCATGTTAAAAAGCTTTAAATATATCATATATTTCATATATTTCAACTCTTCCATGTTTAATCAAAGCTTTAAAAAATTGTGCACAAAAGAATAAAAAAAGTTTGTTCCACTGAAAATTAAAATTGAATTTTTCATTCACTGCTTTCCCATCATGCTATCAAAAGTTCAATATCAATTTTATCTTTGTAAATACTAATCACGTTGTCTTATTCTTTCAATTTTAAACAAAAAAGTTAGCGATCAAAAGATGACCTGAATTTTGTAACCTCTCAATCAAGTGTAAACGCATTAACGATGTTGTATCTCTTTTGACGATGTATTAAATTTAATCCTAAAATCGCATCACAACGTAATTAGTTTAATCAACATCGTCAATCAACACATTTACTCTAACTTATACCAACGACAAGAGATCATTAGACCTAACAACAAGAAACCATCAAATTTTAATTAACGATTACTATTTTTTTGTCGATAAGGACATCAGAGCAATGTAATCTTGAATCTAACCCTTAGAAACTGGATGTTATTTCTCGGATAACACGATAGCTAAGACATCACAGATCAGACTCATATTTCTTATGACACTTATCACGTAATATAATATTATAT
>NW_017304428.1:1671419-1675069 GCF_001594115.1 Trachymyrmex septentrionalis | reverse complement strand
AAATTTCCTATAATGTCTAATTTCTTAATGTTTTCTGTAAATGTTTATAGTTTTACTTGATTTATCTGATAAAAAGGGGGAAGAAAATTTACTAGAAATAATGGTATTAGAAATAATGGTAACGTTTGTATATATATATATATATATATATATACAAACGTTACCATTATTTCTAATACCATTATTTCTAGTAAATTTTCTTCCCCCTTTTTATCAGATAAATCAAGTAAAACTATAAACATTTACAGAAAACATTAAGAAATTAGACATTATAGGAAATTTATAAAATTGCTCTCTCTTGATTAATAAAAATTATGATATCTGTATAGATCAGGATTGATAAAGACTAATGTTTATTTTTTTAAGAATAAAACGTATTATGTTTTTTCTTAAATATATTTTTAATGCTTCAAATATGCTTTAAACAGTACTATAAAAAAAAAATATTTAAAACATATTAAAAACATAAATTAAGCATGTTTTAAACTGCTTAAAACACATTTAAAACATGTTTTTTACCAATCCTGGTATAAATGTAAAAAATGTGGCGATAAATTTTTATTCTTTTATATATATTCTTCTATTCTTAAATTACATTATAAGATGTTAAATCTTGCTTCCATGTTTCATCAAATTTTCGTTGCACTATTATCTATAAACATTTGTATAAAGTTAAGTGTGTAATAAATAAACATATGTAAGTATCCGCACGTATTGAGCTCGGGTCTGTGATTTCGCTAATGATTGTGTGGCTCAATCATCCTTACAGGCAAGTTAATCGTATAACGAAACTTTTAACGATGTTATACTTTCGCATTTGAAACTCCATTTCTTATTTTCCCTTTAACTAGGTTGGTAATTGCTTTGTTTGTTGATTTTTACGCGAATAACAAGTATAACATACAGCATTTTTATACTTTTTTCAAAACACCTGCAAGACCTTATTTCTGTCAGAGCGACTTTGTGACTCCGGGAAAATTATTCCAACCGTCAGTTATTTGGGCATTATTTATCTTATCCCTTTTGTGTCATTAGCAGTTGGTTGATATTTTATTGATTGGCTAGCAATTAATATTGTTTATTATCATCTGTTGAAGACGCGTACTGCATAAAAAAGAATGAAACCGTTTAAATCAATTCTTTTTCACATCCAGATTATTTGCTCCTTTCTCAATAATGTTCCCTTGATGTTTAATTTTTTATGTACTTTACACAACAAACAAATAATTTATTAATCAGTGATGCAAATATCAGTGATATCTATATACAATAAATATTAATCGCAAATGAGCTTTCTTCTCTCTCTCTCTCTCTCTCTCTCTCTCTCTCTCTCTCTCTCCCCCCTCCTCTCATTTTTATTTTCCCCCATTTTTATTTTCTATTTTCTATTTATTTTTCTAAATTGTGCACAATCAAGGATAATTTATCTTCATCCTTTGTATCAGCCTGTCACGTGTTCCGCTCGACATGAGGATCATTAATTAACAACGTTAACCGCAGTGGTTGCCGAAGATAGGTGATTTATTACGACAGAAATAGCGCGAATATAGAACTACTCTTGGGCGATCTCTTTAACTATTTTCTATCGTTATTCGATTTTATTTTATTTCCAGATTGAATAATAAAATGTACCATTTTAACATTAATTAAAGTAGCCCGTTTTTTTGCAATAATAGTTTTCTTTTTTACTAATATTTTACATGTAATGTCTACAATTTTTATATTAGCGAGCTGATTTTAAAATATTGTACATCAGAAGAGAGAAAAGAGAGAAATTAAATCCAATTCTTTCTCCGCGTCATAAAATTATCAAAATTTATGTAAGTTGATTAGTAAAATAATTTTATTAACGAAAAATGTTGACATATTCTGATCAACCAGAGTACTATGATGATCTGATTAAATTTTAGTATGTGTATTTTACTTTACAAACATATCAAATATGAAACAAATAAGAAATAAAATTCAGAAGAGGAAATGTATTCACATATCGATTATCTAGATAATTCTCGAGAGTAGTATCCTCAAAATCGGGATTATTAGCTTTCACTGTATCTTTATTCATTTCGTCTTTTGTCTTGAACAGCAGTAGAGAGAGCTTCCGACTGTATACGTGACTTGCTTCTTGATAAATTCCGTTAATTGTTACAAAGGCATCATAATTTCATAAAATAATTAAAAAGGACTAATGAAACAAACACGGTGAGACAATAAAAACTTAACTGAAAATTACGGCCAATGATATTTACGGAATTGTTTAGATTTTATTTTCAGACTCTTTTATCAAATTTTTATTGTAACAACAAAAGCCATTATACACATATATTTATTGCATTTTGCAAAGTTAATAAAAAATTATACAACCAATAATTGTATAATCTGTACGACAGATTGTACATTATTCTATCACAACCACATTAAAAAATATGTTTATCGCGTTAACTTTCAAACTGCTGTACTTCCAAACTAAAGAATAAAAAGTTGCAAGCCTGGGACAAATATAGCACATACACGGAGAGAATTTTGTTTTAAAATTTACCCCGAAAATATAATAGTTGTGGTAGAACTACTATATTATAACTATATACAATATTTCAAAGATTTTTATCATGCACTTTAGCAAACTTAGTCAAACTTATTTTATACTTTATTATAGTTTTATTAATGAATGAGAGAAGTTTACATTAAAATTATTGGAAATACAATGTTGACCCACAACTATCATATTTTCAGGGTAAACTCTAAGAAAAAATTTTCTCTATGTAGTTGTACATTTTTACAGTATTACTTATGCTGCTGATTGAGATATAGAATGATAAACAAACAAAATAAAACATAACAACGAAACTATATTATAACACGCAATCAATTTCATTAATCAAATATGCCTTTGTTCGATACCAAATAATTTCGTAAGCGTGTTTAATCAGTACGACCTGTTTAATTTACTTCGATATTCTCTTGTACGGCTCTTTCATTTCGTCATTAACTTCATCCAATATACAATTCCATAATAATTAATTATATCATCAAACGATACCATATCAAACAATGATCAATTTCAAGAACATAAACGACTTTCACTCCTAAATTGTTCTTTTATATCGTTTAACAAAACAAAAAGTATTTAAAAAATCATTCATTAAATATGTAAAAGTAATGTATTTAAAAATTTTAATAACAATAATTATTTGAAAAAACAGCTTATTATATCTTTATACATTTATTTTTTAATTTTCCGTAATATAAAATTTACAGAAACAAGAAATGTAATATGAAGAAAAAAGTGTAAGTTTCGTAAAATTACATTTTACTTTATGAATTAAATATAACATTTGTACTTTATTATAAAAGGATCCTGCGCTATAAAACAATGGATCTCGGTGAAGTTACTTGGTTTTTACACATATGTTTATAATGTGGTGAACAAAAAATGTTAAATAATGGATAGTTTTTAACTATAGTGTACCAATAAAAGGTGCTCCATGAGTAAGTTTTATACCTTTAATATATCATAGCTCAAAAACTATCTATTATTGTATCTTATGACATCTTTTGTTCACACATTATAAACTACATTATATGTAAAAACTAATTCATTTTATCGAGATTCAATTTTCTATATATAATTATAAATAGTGCAGAGTCTT
>NW_017304428.1:1658502-1671319 GCF_001594115.1 Trachymyrmex septentrionalis | reverse complement strand
TTTCAGAGACTATCTTATAATCATGATTTTAGACCCTAAAATGCACCATTAGGCCAATCAATTTTGACAGCAGCTATTTGTACTTCATTTATTTAAGCACTTTGTGCCCTTCAAGTTCATCGACATATGTGGCTTGATAGTTAATTAACAATTTTCATCACTTAGACGTCCTTAGACCCTAAAGACAATTTATATACTATTAATAATAAATATTCCACACAGTAAATAAAATCTTTTAAGTATTACCGACTGGAAATCTTTACTGAAAAATTAATTCTACATTTTTCATTTAATAAATAATATATAAACAATAAAGTCTATTTCAAGTTCATCTAATTTAAGTTAACAACACACATTAAAAAAATGTATGTGGCACAATTCAAACAAATTTGTTACAATAAGTATTATGCATTTAAGTAATTAATAAATCATATTCACAGAAATTTATGGATGTAAAATGGGATGTATAATAATGTATCAACAAAATGATTTTACATTGGATAACAATACCAATAATAGATACTAATAAGAATAAATATTAATTTTACTCATCCGTTTGCTACATTTAATTCATAAAGTTTAGCAACTACATAAGTAAATCGTCAGAAACGATATGTCGAACTACATAACCGAGTGGCAATTTGCGGACTTATGACCACAAAATGCGCAATTAAAGTCACTTTGACTGTGCTAAATGAAGGATTAAACTGTTCGCCCTTAATAGTATAGTGCGGAGGTAGATCGTTTCCATTTGCTTTTCATTGGTAAAGCTTATACATTCGAATTAGTGTATGAATTATTCGTACAAACGATCAATACAATAGAATAGCACGAAAACTATTGTCAATTATAAGCGATACATTTATTATCATTATATACTCTTTCCTTATTGTGTATTATATTTTGAAGAAATATTGCAAAATTTTAATTACTTTTCTTTACATGTTAGAATAAAAAATACAATGAAATATTATAATATATATATGTTGAAAAATTAATTTGAAATATTTGGAATCACTATTAAAATAATAATCAACGTCAGAACAGTAATTCCCGCGGAAAAAGAAAAAAAAATTGAGAGAAAGAGAGAGAAAGAAAGAGAAATGAGAGAAGGAGAGAAAGAGAGAATAATTACTTAATGATGTATAGATACCATAAGCAAATGTTTTTCTTTATAAATTATTACAATACAACAAATGCAAAGGTGATTATCATGCGATTATGCATAAAATTGATATTAATAATCCGATTACGTAGAATTTATATATGCATTCATAACACGCTTACTCTAAGAATGCACAAATAAATTCGTAACTAACATAATATTCACACACACACATATATATACTAATTAATATACGACAATATATTATTGCTATAGTAAACATAAAAAAACAAAAATCAAATTATCAAACAATAATTTATATATAATAGTAATTGGTGCAGAGAATAAATTAATCTTGTTTTCGTATAACGTGATTCAAATATTTTAAATTAATTTTTCAACATATATATATATTATTTTATTGTATTTTTTTATTCTAACATATAAAGAAAAATGATTAAAATTTTGCAATATTTCTTCAAAATATAATACACCATAAGCAAAGAGTATATAAAACGGCATATAAAACGATACAAATTTACTGTTATCCTTGACTTGAAAAATAAGTCATTACAATTGGCATCGATTTTGAAATATTTTACAATTATATATTTCTACGATTAAATTAAGCCACTTGGCGAATGCCTTCCTTCCAAAGTGTGCGGTGTCGTACGCACAAGAGTTCCGCATTAAATAGAACGCGAATCGATACTCGATTGCGTCCTACTGCCAAATAACTTGAACGAGATTATCGAAGCAGTTGCAATTAACATCTGGCTACCTTTATTTATACACATTATTATTTTCTCTTTAGCTAAACACATTTCATCATTATCCTTTTCTTTCAAAAATAACATAATTTTGTTTTACTAATATATGTTCAAAGCTTCTGCAACGTCATTACACATATGAGAAAATAATCGGATATAAGAAACAAAATAATAAATATTCTAAAATAAAATATTATACGCGAATAAGCATTTGTTTTATTACATTATATTCTTATTAACGTAGCTAAAATAAACACAAAATATTTTAGCAAATATTATGTAAAAAGATATTCTATTTTGGATTTCATATATGTTTAAGTTCTTCAAATTTATTTTCGACTTTTTTTAAGTCTTTTATTTTTAAATAAATTTTTTTAATTTTGCTACTATTTTCAAACTTTCTCAATTACTTCATTAGACACAAGAATTTCTCAATAATAACAATTAAAACTTTTCAGTTAAACTTTTCAAATAGAATAATAGAAATTGAGTAGTTGATTAGATTCTACAACATCAAGAATACTTTTTATTTCAGCTTTATAAAATTATTCTATTTGATTGTCATTCTTTACTTCGCATACAAATTATTTCTTAAGATATTACTTTATAATTAGTTGCTTGGACGCAATATGCAGTGATATAATATTTAATAGTTTATGGACATAATTTATATTTTTACAATTTTCATGTAATCAGTAAGTTATTTTACAATGGTCTTTAGATCATTTCTCTATAAATATGCCTGCATCTTCATTGTGTATCACTCATCGATTGCATGCAATCTTTCAAAATTGAAAACACTAAAATTCGATAGTTGACATCGTATATTTTATTTTCACATGCAATGCAAAGCAATTGACAACATGGATTTAATAATATATTTTTTATAGATTTAAAAGATAAAGGTAAATATCTTAAGTAATATTGCGATATTACTTGATAAATATTTTCTAATTACAACACAGCTCTGCTGGGGATATTTTCAAGTCCTCTGGACGTCCTTAAGACATCCCTTGGATAATTATGTTGCATGAATATGCGTACATTTTAATCTCTCCCCCACCTCCCATCAACTTGTTCCTTTCCTTATAATTTCCGAATAATTAACGAGTAAGTCAAAATGAGTAAGTCAAAATCAGTAACTTTTCATCATTCATTAATGCTGCTTTTAAGTAAAGCTGCAAGTCATATCGTCCATTTATTTTACACATTCCGCAGAATCACAAGGCCAATTCTCCTCTCTATACACCTACATAGCTTGGTTACGTCAACTGTCCGGCGCCAACTTAACCATTCACCTCACACTAGTCGTCTTTTCCACGAGACAAATAATTTCTATGTGTTCCCGATAAATTTAAATCAATAATTTTCATACAAATAAGCCAACTCACCCCTCGTAATCATGTGACAGTTCGCCAAATCCTTGAAGAAAGTATAACCAGTAAACACACTCTTCAACTCCCAAACACGTATGTGACATCCGTAGTCGTTGCTTCGACAAATTCGGACAAGTGATCGATAATCAAACGAAAAATTTCAGCAGTCTTCATAAATGTACGGAAAAGAGTTCTCTACATCGCGAGTTTCACGCGCGACTCACGAGATAAGTTTGCCAGACAGAGATAGAAAAGAGAACTAAGATGCTCTCTGCGGAGAGGCGCACAGTGGCCAGTCGCGAGACGCGTACCAAACCCAACTGAAGAGCGACGATACTGTCCCCGTGACCGCACCCCCGCCCCCGATTAAAACCACCCGCGCACGCGTTTCACCCCGAAACTCCGGAGTATAGTTCTGCGTCTTCGGGGCACCACCTCTTCGTGTCGGTCCGGCGCGGCGTATGGTACAGAGTATCTTATGTGGATCGCGATTGATCCTGTACGTCGTGAGGGAGACCACGATCCCATAATTGCCTTACGATACGTGAGATTCTCATGGGGAAACGGCTAATGTGCGGAATATATCTGAATTATGTTGAGTAAAAAAACAGCAACCGATGCTTTTCCAAAACGTGAAATAAATATGTTAATCGAATATGTACAACCATCATTTGCTTTTCTATAGAGCTGTCCCTTTAAATTTCTTTTTATATATAGAATTATCCATATATATATATATAGAAACGGAGCATGTAAACACATGTATGTATAAAAGAGAAAAAAATAGAGAGAGAGAGAGAAAGAGAGAGAGAGAGAGAGAGAGAGAAAGAAATAAAGAGAAAAATGATTACCTCAAATATTTTATCTTTATCCAATAAAAAAAAACAAAAATTTTTATAGGGATATTTTGTATAAACCTGAATTGTTTTATGTGATTTTGTATGTCTTTTTAAATATTATCAAAAAAAAAATTTCTAAATCTCTAATGATACTAAAAAACATTGAAAAATTAAAATAAAATTTTCTTTTTTTATCTAATTTATACTAATTTTATTACATCAATTTTCTTATGCTAATATTTATATTATATTAATATTTCTAGTTATATATGTGTAATAGACTTTGTTATAATTATTTAATCTTGTAAGAGAAATGTTTCTTTTAAGTTGTCGTAATTTCAAACACGTTACAAAGTAGTTAAAATACAAAGAATAAAATTAATTTTTTAATATAAGAACCATTAAATTATGGAATTAAAATAACTCTTAATAGCTTCTACATACATGTATGAGTTTGGTTAAGTATCAGATTGTTAATTGTATATATTGTAGAAAATTCATCAAGCAAAATCTAAATCATATATTATTAAAATTTCATAAACATGTATTTTAATTGTATAAAAATAAATTCAATTCTTTAAAATAAAATTGATCAAAAAAGAATTATTCAATTTTCTTTAAAAGATTAAATTAAATTTATAAATTAAATTTATATAAAACATTTTTTTTCAACACAATTCTTTTGCTTGAAGTATATCATACATTTCTTATGTTCTCAATATTTTTCTATAACATTTTGTATGTAAAATACCAAACATTACCAGATAGCAAGAGATCACACTTTGATAAATATGCAGAATGCATTAATGCTGAATGCATATTGCATTAATGCTTTCTCTTAATTAGTTGTTTGTATTAACTATTAAAATAAATTATTTGTATTAACTATTAAAATAAGACATATTATATGTTTAGTATAATTTCGTGATAAGTTATGTTATCACGATAATTAATTTTCGTAATAATATCGTGGATGACAATATAATTTTCTATAAACTTCGATATTCGCTCCAACTATTTGTGTCACAATAACTTCTGTACGTGAGTTTGTACTTATGTTTCTCAAGGGAGGCTGTATAACGCGTTAACGCGTTAACTCATAGTTAGAATATATATCCTTGAGAGGATTACTCTAGACAATGTCTACCGCCATGCAGTGAAGGAACTTCAAGCGGCAAGCATCGTCGAAGAATATAACACGTAAGACAATAATAATGTCAACTATAAGCTTATCTTTTCTAAAAAAAATTTAATAAAATTTAAATTTTCTTTAATGGATTTATAAATAATTTTGGGCTATAGATTAATTATAGACATCAAAAAAATTTTTAACAATTCTTTAACAAATGTAAAGATAAAGAAAGATCCTAATAAATGTATGAAAAACATTCATATATTAGCTTCATCATATAAAAAATTTCAAATCTTTTAGATTACGTAGAAAGATAATTCGGTAAATGTTCGACAACAGTAAACAAATTATAATAATAAAAATCCTGTTGAGTATCTCTTAAGAGCATTGTTCAAAGCTACGTCAAAGGATAATGGTATGGCTTAGATAATAGCATCATTTATATGCTTCGACAGGACCGTGGAATTCTCATGAAAGAACGAAAAATTGCAGTGCCTATCTACGAGACTGTCGGGAAGAGGAAAGCAGGATGAAAAGTACCGACATCGATCCATACGGAGTGGATAACTACGTTACTCTAAGTATGACTACAATATGAAGAACTATGAAAAATCGTGAATATATCTAGAGGATTTATCCCCTATACTCACGGAAATCCCAAAAGGAACATAGAAAAAAGATATCGACAAAAGATATACCATCACTTCCTACAGAGATTTTTGTTTTCGACATCCTAACGCGCTCGTCATTCTCATGGTGACCGGAAAAATACGATTTCTACGAAAGGTTTTCGACAATACAGTTTACAGGTCGTTTCGTTCCATTTCGAACACCAAAACCGTGTTTGATTTTGAAGCCGATTGGAGAGCATGTGAAATAAAAAAAGCATGTAAAGCCATTTGCGTAAATGCCAATATAGAGAATATGAAATTAGGACAGATTCCAAATAATTTCCAAATTACTTTGTAAAGATGTGCAAAAATAATATTTTATCGAAATAGTAATATTTTATCTATTATTAATATGATTATACGTGCATGTATCTTATTTGAAATTTATTATTCATTAACTATTTTAATTATCATTGTAATATCAAAGATTAATTTGTAGAAATAAATATAAAACTTTTTTGTTTTAATTGTAGTATTGTGTATACGTTACACTGCCAAGGAAAAAAATATTTTTTTTAATCGGCCACTTAGCTCAAAAGCTTCCATGCCAAAAGAACACTCTTAAATTTTTATTTAAAAAAATTAAGATTTAGAGGTAGAAAACGATTTTTAAATCAAAGTTTCGATGTTTCTTAATACATATTTAATTTAATGCAAAAATGCTTAATCCGGATTTCAAATGGTGGTAATGTATGTTTTTTTAATCGTTGAACATGATGCAGTAGTTCATTTAATCCTACGACATATGCTTTAGGAAATACTGCCCAATTAATGTGAAAAAATGACACAATTTGAACGCTTGGGACCTTACTAAAATCGAAATTTGATCATTTTTTCGCATTAATCGGGCTATATTTCTTCTAAAGCGTATATCGTTAGATTAAATAAACTATTGCATCGTATTTAGCGATTAAAAAACATACAGTACCACCTTTGAAATCTGGATTAAGCAATTTTTGCATCAAATTAAGCATGTATTAATGAAAATCGAAACTTTGATTTAAAAATCGTTTACTAGTGACCTCTAAATCTTAATATTTTTCGATAAAAATTTAGAGATATTTTTTTGGAATGAAATGGAAGTTTTTGAGCCAAATGGTCTATTAAAAAAAAATATTTTGTTTTCTTTGGCAGTCTAGTATACATATATGTATAAATAATATTTTTTTAACATTAAATAATTTTCTCCTAGCATGAAATAATATTTTTATATCTCTTGAGGAGAAAGATTACTTAATACATTAAAAATTGACTTATGTAAATTCTCTTCTTACATAAAAAATTGAATAATTTTATGACAATAACCATCGGTACATTGAGCATGTTTCGGTTAAATAAAAAATATCAATTAAAAGAATCAACCAAAAAAATCAACTAAAAAGAGCCAATATATCAGTCAATATCAATCAAAAAATTTTGTCGTAAATACGCTTTGGAATCAAGTGCAAAAAGAAACGAATTATTTTACTTTTAAATTCAGCACAAATATCATATTTTGCTACAGCTTTAAATAAATAATTTTTTAACGATAAAATGGATCTAAATAAACTTTATGGCATAAATATTTTTTAAAGTGTATGTGAAAATTTTGATTTAATTCGTAATGCTACTTTCTTATCAAATTTGCAAATAAATATTACATAGTTTTACATTTACAAAAACCAGAAAACAAACAAAAAATAAAATAACTTTTAAACTAATTTATTAAATTTTTATATTTTTGGTAATGCTTTGAATTGTAAACATATCTTTAAACAGCAGTCGATTTCTTTTTTTGTTTCAAAGGAAATTTATTGACTTCATAAGTTTCTTTATTGATTTGGTAATAAACTGTATTAGTCTAAACATTGACATTGGGCTTACACTTCCGGTTAATAATCGCATAATCCGTATATCCAAATTACTATAAAGTAATCAGCCGTGGATACGCTCACAATGAACTTTCTAATCGCTAGGAAACTATATCGAATTATAGTTTCAGTTAAACGCATGTTATCCAGCAGTAGAAGCAGCTTAGCTTCAGTGGTGCTAGGTATAATATAACCGTCACAGGTTAAAGACGCCGTAACCCTTTCTTGATGAAATTCCTGAACTAATCTTTGAGTGTGCGATTTTAACTAAGTTTCACATCATAAGGGACTCAAGGTTTCCACGTGACATCGCATAACCGTAATGTCAACCTGGGATATAGTGTAGTTGGCTAGGAGGAATTCCAGTTTCCCTGTTAATCACCAAGACTAATTAGCAAAATACCAATGGCGCTGACCAACTTCTATTTGTGAATAATTGCATGTGATACAATAATTATATGCTGTGGCCGCATTTAACCTCCTCCAGTCTACTCTTCCGAGTACATATTAATTAAGTGGAATTTTACTAGTTAGCAAAAAATTGATTTGTAACTAGATATACGTATAAACTAGCTGAATATTATTTAAAAATGTTATCTGAGATTCGCGTCGATTCAAGCGAATATGAATCGAATATGATACGAATATACGAAAAGTATTTCTTTATTACAAACGTTGTCAAATTATACATTAATTATACATTAAATTCATTAAACTGTTACATATATGTTTAAATGCTTTGTAAGATACGTTCATGAAACTAAGATAAATTATGGAACATATCCTGAAGCTTTGCAACTCAAGTTGGTGTAGGTACCCTTTAACCTATATATTCTATATGTATACCAATGATAAATGATTTTAAGATATTCTCTTGGTTCAGAACGTACAAATGCAGCTCGACATATATCAATCTTCACGAAAACAAAATCTGAAATATTTAAAGGGCAAAATACCTATTATCGCTGTTCACCTCATAACAATTTGGAATCGTACATTGGACGGTTTCACACATTATTACTTTTGTATCGATTGATCCAAGTTCATATAAATTGTTTGAAGTTTACACAAATTGCCTTCACAATAGCAAATATTTAGGTAGACATTTATTTACTGACAGGAACAATCAAATTATTAAATCTATTCCGTCGTTTCTATTGATTTCCGGAAACCACTATTATCAACATCACCACCGCTTATTTGTAATAGGATGGTTGTTCATATGAATGAAGAACCGTCAGTGGCATGAAGAGACACGAAATACTGCAAAATCCGGAAACGCAGCTGACAGTGACACTCAGGAATGTTAGACTCGCAAATTAATTAAGAAAATTCCTTCAAGACAATGCGTCAAAATCATGAGCACTATGCTTAAATTTGATAGTCTCTTTTTGAATTTATAGAAGTGTCAATTTTACAAGCTGCAGTATTATACAGTTTAATTGCAAAGAATCTATAAAGTTATTCGCAAAAATTTACATCGATAATTCGTTGAGTATTTTTTTCTTCGAAGAATATATAATATACCCTAATATATAATATACCATTGTTTTCAATATTGAATATTTTTAATGTATTAAATTAAATTTTTATCAAGCGGAAATTGCATTTTACAGAATATAATATTACAATATATTTAATAAGTACACTCTCTATCCATTACATTGCTGAATTATTAAACCGTAATACTGATAAAATCGTCAACGTATATTGGCGAAAAAAATCAATTTTCCTACTTCAAGTTTTAATAAGGAAAACAGATCTAAAGAACATAGTTTGTTAAAACATAGGGGGTCAAAAAATTCTACAGATAATATCCGAAATCTGCAGAAAGGTCAACAATCAGGAATTATAAACTTTTAACTTATGATAGTCGGTTTAACAAAAACATAATTTCTCATTCGGATTTGGCGGTTCTCGTTGGAATGTTCAGAAAAAAGAATGAGTCCCAAACGCCTCTTCAACGCTAAACTCGTCTCGACGAAAGGGCAGTGCTTTTTACCGAATGACTTCGACAACTTTCGGAACTGCAACAGGTATGTGTTTTCGAGCAAGACTCTGACTTTCAACAGTAACAAAAGTTCTTAAGGAAATTCGCTCATCAATTGGTAGCACTTTCTTATAAATTCATTCACGCGATTTTATTCGAAGCGAACATTGTTGAAAGTTTCATGTGGTTCATATTATTGATGAGATTGGATGCAAATACAGTTCGATGGTGACAGAACGCCGGTCTTTTGCTCTTTTTCCAGGAATTCATTTACATGTAATTTCGATAGGGACGAAAGCTGCAATATTAAGCTTTTAAAACCACTACGTGCATAAATAAAAGAGCTTTAGTACACTGCGATCACACAAGTTATTTTTGTCATAAAACATTTATTTATTAGAAAAATATTGTTAAACTATTGTAAGTAATCTTTCAACAACCGTCAACCCTGTAATTGTAAATGAATTAAAGTATAAATGTAGTATTAATGTTTGGAAAATCATTGGTATTAGTTACGTTTAAATTAAGATTAAGAAGTTATTACGTAGCAATTAATTATAAACACGGAAAGAACAATTGATAATATATCTTTAAAAAATTTAGTTGATACACATATATCTAAAAATAATTTTGTCAGACTATCAAAATAATTCCGTAGAAAATTCAAGCATGATGAGCAATGCGGTAAAAAGTTTTGACATTTTGGCAACCAGCTTGAACGTCCTACATAATTATTTTGATGGTTTAACAAAATTATTTTTCAGAGCTCCATCTAGCTAAATGTTTAGATATTTCAACAGAACGAATCCGTAATTTTTTAGAATTACTAAATTTTTATTAATAAAAATAATATTAAAATTAATATTAATAATTATATTAATAATTATATTAAAATTAATTTCTTCCTTGAAAAATATTGAATTTTTAGTTTTTTCTTCACATTTATGCTAAAATTAGTTGTGAATCACTATTATACGTGAATAATAGAACCGTATATACTGTTATTTATCAGAAACATAAAAGAAATTTATGACTCAATTCACCTAACGCAAAACTTGGAAAACGCCTCAGATAGCTGCTCTGTGAGTCCTCTAATCGTAACACGTACTTTTACATTTAAGTGCAATCAGCATCGCGAAAAAATCTACTTGACGACATTACAAATGCACAATGTATCTTCAAAGTTTTGCTTATCCATTCCAATTCTGCACAAAGTTCTGCCCACCAGTTTTCCGTCCTTTTTATTCGGAATAGATATAGTATCGACTTTTTTATCTCGCGCTTACTGCATTCACGGTCATGTCACGACATTGGAATGTTAAAACAAGTTCAATTCATCGTAATGTTTGATACAAAATAAAAAAAACAGCGACAATAACATGCTATCTCGACTGACATTGTTAAAGTCATATTTTCATTGAATTAAATCGATTTTCTTTTAATTTCGTCCCATGTGTATTTAGCACTTTGGAATTCAGACAAATATGACAGGAATTTTTTCATTTAGCGTCCACATTTTGCTGATCAGATAATGTTACGAAAATTATATTGCAAAAATTTTTTAAATACGTGCTCGCAAATCTCACGAATTTTTTGTTAGTTCCTTCCACTCCCTTAATATTTTATTCAGTCAGCTCAATCCTATCGAAATAAATTTTGTCATATAATAGTAATATCTGTAATACCACTGCATTTATAAAGATCGCTCGATCATCTTCTACTTTTTACTGGGATATAAAAGAATCAGATTTATAAGACTAAGTCACCAAAAATATGTAAATAGTAAATATTTGTCAGAAATGTAGCAGCATGTTTTTGTCATGCCATATTTTTTCATCCATATTCATAGTTTGCAAGTTTACTGTAGGCAAAAATATCTCCATAAAATATGTGTAACATGTATAATAAATATGTAACATTAACCTAAATCAAAAGTATTTAAAAGTTAATAGTCATATATATGCTATCTGTTATAATTATTTTTGCTTTATATCTGTTTTTATCTCAAATGTAACTAAAATACGTTCCATTACATAAATCGTAGATAATTGATGAAGATAAACGTTTCGCTTTCTGCAGAAATTTTTTAAAAATTACTAAATTTATCATATCATAAAATTTTGAAATTTTATCATAATTTTAATGTCTAAAGAATATGGAGCAAACATCTGTTAAAAATACTGTGCTGCTAATATTATTTCGATCAGATTTATTAACAATAAAATTTTTTCTGTAATTTTTTAATTTATACAACTAAATATACTTTATATTTTATCTTTTTACACTCTTAATTGTTTATTTGACTCTTATGTGTCCTTCATATCTTTTGTAATTTTTTAAATAACTTTTTGTTATAATTATTAATTTCTTGAAGTTAATATATGTTTTAAAATTATCATTAATGCAAATACTGTATAAATGCAAATTATAAATTAAAAATTTATATAGTAGTTCGATTCTAGTGATTAAATATTTTAGCGAAACTGAGATACCGTTTTATCTGCCAATATGATATTTGCCAAGAAGATATACGAAAAGTGAATAACAAATATTTAAGAGAGTAATCGGGAATAATTTTACAACATTTATCTCGAGAGATATGTTTCTTACAGGCTCGCCTATGCGTGATGGGAATCTCTACGTAGGAAAGGGCGTGGTCCGTTTTATCTTTCTGTTTCAGAGCACGATCCTGCATCGCTTTCGAATGCAGACTATGAATAGCTTTCGGCAATCGATGCAGAACTCATTACAAATCACTACATAACAAACTGACGTGTTTGACATATTTATTGTTAACACATTTATTTATTTACTGATCACTCTATTTAGAGTTAAAATATCTAGCAGCTATCAATAAAGTCAGCTGACTGTTACATTGTTGCCAATGGTTGTTAGAATTAGTTAAAAGAAAATTTATCATATAAGAGTTGACGAATTCGTCAACTCTATATGATAAATTTTATGACGCTCGATTCTATTGTTTGTATTAGAAATTAGTTTCCCTCAGTAAGCATATTTATAAAGATATTATCTTTTCTTTATAATATTATATTATATAGAAATATGTAACAGATATATATTTAC
>NW_017304428.1:1647079-1658488 GCF_001594115.1 Trachymyrmex septentrionalis | reverse complement strand
ATTAAGTAGAATGAAAAATAATATATATTTCAATTTATAATGTTCTCTTAACTGATTCTCTTCATTTCAGATATCTTATTTATAAAATGTTGTTCTACATGTGCTGTAAAATATATTAATAAATACTATTATAAAGATCTTAACATAAAACTAAGTAATAAAATTATTTTTTCTTATAATAAATATTTATTATTAGATTAGCACCGAAATTTTCTTTAACGATTGTGTAATAACAAAAGTTAAAGCATGTATATTATGAATCAAAAGCAAAATTCCATAATATCGTTAGAAAGTTCGATTACCGCAACGATAATTAAAACACATAGTTATAAAATTCCAGAAAAACTCGCTTGTAATTATCTATAAAATTGTCCTGCGTCATCGACATAGTATTAATTAATTTTCCAATTAACCCAGATTTACATATCAAATTATTTAATATAGAATTCACTAATTTCAGTAAAAATACGCGCAATCACTCAATACACAGAATGTATAAAATAGTTTGATAGTGTATAATACACGCGCATGCGAGCACGTACAATATATGTGTGAAATACACAAATTTGTCTGTGTATGTATAAAAATGAATTACATTCAAAAAAAAAGCAGCTTAAAAATTAAAGTCAAGTACAAATGTCGAAAGTAAAAAGTTTTTAAATCAGAGTATTTCTTACAAATTTAATTTCTTCATTCTTAATAGTTTTAACATTTTATATTTTTTAAGAAAAATTTCTATTTACTTTTATCGTATTAAAACTCTTATCAATTATTCTTTTCTCGAAAATAACGGTAACAATTTCTTTTTATATTTTGTTCATATTTTAATTTTAGATGGTGAACCTTAACAGTTAATAAACGTATATTAATTTAAATATAATTCTCAGAAAGATAAAAATAAACTGCAAAAAGCAATTTCATTATTAGAAAGAATGGAAAAGCGGAAGAAGATAGCATCCTCGTTCACGAGATGTAGCTACATTTTGATTGTAAAACTGAGACGAAAAATAGAGAATAACAGACTAAATTTACAACGGAAAAGAAAAATTTATATTTCATGAAAACTGAATATTTTAATCTTAAACAGTAACGGCTATCTGCATACGGAAATAGAAAAATATATTCAACAAAATATCAAAGAAAGAATATGTAAGTGATAAAAAAAAAGACATCGAAATTATACGACAGATTTACGATGTTATATTAATATGTGATACAATGAAAATTACTGCGTACAATTTGCGCGAGAGGAACATAAAAATAAACAAAATATGAAGAAAACATGGATTCGCATTTACATCAATGCGCGAGAAAAATTGGAAGATGTATTGTCACTTATAGGTATAACTTAGCACAATAATGGAGACAATATCTTTAGAGAGAAACATTTTTCTAAAAAATACTATATACTAGGTCAAATAAAATTATCATGAGATACACGTATTTTTTCAAATCTTTTGTGCAAAACATTTTTTTTCATAATAATTTAAATTAAAAATACTTGTAATTAATCAATTGTAATTTTAATTTAAACTGGCATCAATTGTAATTCTAATATATAAACTAGCATAAGATTTTACTAATAAATAAAACGAATTTACATAAGAATACGTTACAATTTAAAAACATATTTAATGCAAATGTAAATAAAAAGAATAAAAAATAATAAAATATATAGAATATGTGTACAGAAAATGTTCGAATATATTATAGACATTGTCTTCATCCGCTAACGGTTGATGTGTCTCTATTATACATACGCAACTGAATTGCGAGCAATGTATCTTCACGACTTACATTTCGCATCTCTGGCACGTTATACATCCACGGGATAACTAGTTTCAACGAACGAAGTGCTTCGAACATATGA
Source organism: Trachymyrmex septentrionalis (assembly GCF_001594115.1). Taxonomy (NCBI): domain Eukaryota; kingdom Metazoa; phylum Arthropoda; class Insecta; order Hymenoptera; family Formicidae; genus Trachymyrmex; species Trachymyrmex septentrionalis. The sequence continues at coordinate 1,656,618 of NW_017304428.1, read as the reverse complement.
TTCATACGAATAATTTCTGCCACGAATAAATTCTCTACTCCAGTCTCCGAACTCGTATCAGCATTGTTTGTTTGCATAGCTATCGTTATGAGAATGCATACGAAAAATATTTATGCGCAATATAAATATTATTGCTATTCTTTTAATGATAGAAAAGTCTATCTATGCAAATATATTATTTTTAAATTTATTATTCAACAAAAATATTGAAAGTGTAGAATATATGGTTCAATAACATATTTAGAAAAAGAGAAAAAGAAAGAGAGAGAAAGAGATTATTATTTAAATTAGAAAGAGATATAAAATTTATAGTGCTAAAGTTAATTTACATCAATTATTATTGTAATAAAAAAGAGATAATGTTATTTTAAATTAAATTTTTTATTTTAAAGTTAATTTACTTTGAACCAATTAAATCCAGTAAAAATCTATATTTTTATTAATTCTGTTTAGATAATTTATTGTTTAAATAAAAAAGAAAACAATATAAAATAAATAATAAATGTTCATACATTTTCTATATAAAAATATTATGCATACGTAATTTATTTGTGGACAGGCAAAAATCTGAAATTAAAGGTTTATTTTAAGAATTTTCAATTTATATTTTATAAATAATCCAAAAAAATTTCCGCGTCATCTGTGTACGAGTGAAATGAAATTGTCAAGTCCGTTTGTTGGATTCAATTAGTTCCATAAAAGGTCGAGAGTATTAACGTAAACCACAATAGCCGCAAGTCCACCCTCGACACTTACAATCCCGACTGAATGGCATACTCTAAAAGCAGAAGAGCATTGCTCTGCAACCATGCGCGATTTACGAGAGAGCAAGCGACCATGAACTCGCCGCATTTTCCAATCCTGCGGATGTCAAACTTTAATGAAGTTTGCCGAGCCTCTAGTCACGTACGATTTACAAAAGATCATGACACCATGCCACGATTTCCGACTGTCCTCATCGTTATGCTCTGAATCGAGACATATATCTGTACCATATCGATCTGCCATAACGACAGACGTGTTTATATGGTGACACAACGTCATTGCAAAAGTATTATCTAGGAATAATAAGCTCTTTGCTACACAAAAACGTCCTCGCTATCCTTTTTAGCTTGTCTCCAAAATGATCGCCGTTTGACAATACCATTTATACAGCCTTGTGCCATGTGCCATATATCAAAATGTCTCAAGATATCTTTTCAAATTTCAAAGCATCGTGTGCATAATGTAAATTTGCGATATACAATATAAAGTATTAGACTGAAATATATATTAAATTTTATATTCTCAACATTTTGTATAATACTTGACTGTTGGAATTTTAAGATAACAAAATCCTTATTGAAATCACTTTCTTGAAATCACAACATTTTGAGAGATTATATATTTATAGATATTTTTATATTTACTGATATACAGTCTTAAGATTTTTCAAAAATTTCTCAAATATTAAATTTTTTATAAAATAAGATTGTTAAATAAAATACATATATAATAAGCTTAACCTTCATCGTCATGTCATTAAAAATTCAATTTTTTTATTGCTTTTATTACAAAAAATAATTTATAAGTAAAGAATCTATTAATATTTACATTATCGATATATAACAGCGATATATATCGGTGTATAACCTTCCTGATAGATAAAAATATTATATTTCAAAGTTCAATATTACATATATTTTCATCTTCAGTTTTCAGTTAACTAACTTTCACAAATTCCGAATTTATTCCAAATTTACTCCAAATTTTTATCCCAAATTTGATTTTAAAGTAAACGTTGCTAATTTTCAATTCTTAGAAAAATAATATAATAAAAATTTTCATATTATTGATGAATCAATTTGTTATGCAATTATTATACTTTTTTATTCTTTTTTTTATTCTTACTATAATTTTTATATTTTTAAGTACTATAATATGTAATGTATTCTGCTAAAATTTTTATTAAATTCTATTTTTCCTTTTGTTTAATTAGCTTTTACGTTTATAACCAAGCTTCATTTTTCAATTAACATCAGTAAATCGAGCTCTTTTCTAGGTTAACGAACAAACATTCAATCTACAATGAGATAAATGAAGCAAATTTATTCGCTCGAAACTGAGATTAATGATGAACAATGGTTGATTCTAATGATGGTTAATAATTATCGCTTGAATTACGATCATATTAAACTCGATAAATTGATTAACCAATTCTAAGAGTATGGCAGAAAATTGCGCTAAAAATTTCATAATTAGGATGGAATTATAAACAAGACAAATATTATAACGCAAAATCTACTTTATTTTAGCAACGATTTTTGATCTATAAAAACAAGAAATTCCATTAATTTTGTTGTTTCAGCTATCCGAATAATATATTATTCATATATTACCTCATAACAATAATTATTATCAAATAATAATTATTCTATGTTTGTTTCACAATGATTATTATAGTGACTGTTGTGATTTGCTTCATATTATAATTGTTTAATATTTCTGCAGAAACTGAAATTCCTATTTTAAAAGGAAACACTGTGCTTGAATAGTAAATCACTCGAATGATAAAACATTCAGATAGCGAATGCTCGGATAATGGAGGCCGGAATGTACTTTTCTCTGATGCCTTCGCCCACATCCAAAATAGAATCCGACTGCAAGAACGTCGAATGTGTTCTCAATAAATTATATAAAAGCCGTTTTTTGTTTCTTTAATATAATATATTGGCTACTGTCAAGGCATCTATAGTGTCAGGTCAAAACTCGATTACAGAAATGTTGAAATCATGTACGTCAGTGTATAACATCGGCAAACTCATATTTGTCAACAGGCTTGAGCGTGTATTTGAAAAATTTTAATAATGACTGATTTATTCACAATGATAAAATATAATATTCACATAACTATCATTTTACTCTATTCATAAAAAATCACATTGAATTAATAACAGCCCATCATATCAGTTGCTTATCTAATAATCAGGTAATAAATAATCGAACTAATTTTACCATCGATGATACTGCAAATATAAATCGATATTGTGGTTAAATCTCGAGTTCCATTCTGGAACTTTTACCTCAACACGCTGCAATGACATAAATAATAAATCGTAATTAATTGCTTCTCAGGCACTTTTCAGAGTTCTGGATTTGTGAGGGTCTGGGGAAATTGCGCGCGTTCTCTGTTTTTATGATACTGCAGATGAAAAATCTATCAAATACCTAGTTCTGACAAACATTTGTTCATTTTTGGCCTTTCTTTTTTTCATCTTTTATTTTATTTTAATATGTACAATTATATAATACATTAATAAATAAATATATCAATTGAATTATTCCTATTGTTGTCGCCATTCTGAGCGAATAATATTTACATTATTTTTAATAAATTATTCCTATTTAATTATATTTAGTTATATCTTATCTTGTCTCATTAAAGTTAACTTTTTATAATATTTAAATATTAAATAGCGCGATAGAAATTAATATTAATATAAGCAATAGTTACTCTTTAAAATTATATTTTCCGATAATAAAACAGCAAAAAAATTAAATTAGGAGAACAATGAAATCAATACATCGTATAATACATTATACAATATAAATTTTTAAAGAATAAATCATAAATAATCTGTTCTGCAATTATTTCTACTTCGTTAATCAATTGATTAAATATTCTCTTTCAAGTATTTGCTCTTTATAATTCCATCTTTCATGCTATCTATAAACAATTTGTAACAGTTTGCATAAAAATAATGGATAAAAAATAATCGACCGAATCTCACAAAACAATAAGATTTTAAATTAATAGAAACGGTCAAGCCGTTATCAGATAGTAATGTCTCAAGTAACTAATTTATATATGTATATTCACAATTATGTCACTGTTCGTGGATTTATTCATAAAACTTTAAATCGGATTCAGCTCACGTCTGAGCGAAGGAAAATAGAAATCACGGTCATTAATTAACTACGGTCACGAAAGATAAGTGAAAACAAATATTTAAACTGGGGGACAGCGCGTGCGCGATGATGAAAGAGAAAAGCGTATTCAGTGCGAATAATAAATAGCTACTTAGAATTCTTACCAGCCAAATCTGCAGGCGAACAAAGGAGATATAAATGACATCTGCTTTATGTAACCTAGTTGCTTGAGATAAATTATACCGCACCTTTAGGCGCGGTATAACTCTGAAAATTGTGTTAACCCTTATCCGAGCAAGTTATTTTTCAGAAGCAAGTGGATCTCATTCTTTTCTAGGAAAAGCTTGTGCTGTATAAAGATATCGAATATGTCACAAATTTAAATTTGATAAAAAAAGTTTAAATTTTATCTACATTTTCACATTCTTTCGACAATATTTAAAGTAAAATTTCAACGCCCTTTTATTATAATAACGACAGAGATCAAAAAATCAAAAATTTTAAATAAATCAAATTATTAAAGAATAATAAAATTTTAGCGCGTGATTTTAATAAAACATTCCCAGTCACACGTGACAGATATTATTAAAAATTAAAAAGTAAGGCATAAAACAAAAACTTGGTGTGCGCAGTTGTGAAAGAAGTAAGCAAACATGACCCGGGCATGCCAAGTTTTTGTTTTATATTTTTCTTTTTTTATTTTAAGTTCGTTTTACTGTAATATTTTAAAGTATATTTATAAGAGTAAAATTTGTCAACAGTATTTGGTTAATTAGATTGATTTTAGTTAATTATTATGAATTGATACGAATTTTTGAATAATTACTATTTTATTTAACGTATATTTATATTTATATACATTTTATGTACTTAGGATACATTTTTTACTTTGTAAAAATATTTTATAATTATAATTACTTCAAACACAGTTTTTCTAATTTAATTTAGGGAGAATTTAGGAATTTTGACCGAAATGTTAGCGTTCTCTATTGTATTGATGTATTCATATGTACAGTCGTTCTAAAGAATATAAGTATATAGTTATATTTTGTGTTTTATTATTAGCAAAATTAAAAGCTGCATATCCGATATAGATTTATTATCTATATGTATATTAGCATCGCCGATTATCATGTACTTATCCTATTGATCTCTGCTTTACCTCTCGGCCTGGATAAAGCAGCAGTATTGCAGACCTTGTTGACCAATCGCCCATGTATAACAGACCGATTATAGTAAGCACTGTATTTGGTATCGAATTTGTTATCCCAATAAGTACTTAGTGGGATTAAAGCTTTTAATCGCTTCAGTTCACCTGCTTGTTTGTTATCTCCTTGTGTTAACGTGATGTTTCAATAATCTTAGGATTTAGTAAAATCTATAACTTCATTTAAAACAAACGAATTTTTAAAACAAAACTATTAATAGAATATTTTATTTCGTCTTATTGTGTTAGCATTATCGCTCGAATACAATTGTAAACTAGTATTTGTTATATAATGTACCTATATATGAATATAAAATTGTTTCATAAATGTTAGAGCATATAATTATGTATAATAGTTCATAATGCTTAAAAATAAAGAAAGAAAAAAAGAAAAAACCGAGAACGTTTTTCTAGTATAATAGATATATAATAAAAATAAAATAAAAAATAATCCGTAAAATAATATTAAGAAGTTTTTACAATAACATAGATCCAGATACGATGAACACTAAAGTCATGTTATCTTAATCCTTTTCTTAATTATAGTTGAGAAGATAACGTGACCTTAACATTCACTATCTGAATAAACGGTATTGCAAAAACTCACTATTATGCATATTACATTCTTCTAATTTTACATTTTCAATTTTTCAACAGCAATAATCACAACATGTGCAAACACATAAAATTTTTCGCTTAAAATATTTTCAACTATTATATATAGTTATATGATATATCTTTTTATTCTCTTTTTTATCTAGCATACAGTTTTTATCAGGTAATTTTTTCTTGTGGTAAAATTCGATATATGACGAGAGATTGCGAGGACAATCACCAATAAATCGGTACGAAAAGTTCTCGACTGACATTTCCTCGAAACGTATATTTGAAACGAGAAAACCAATCAATGTAATCGACGAGGAACAGTTAAATTGAAATTCCAGCATACTTTTCTATTAGTTCTTGCGTGAGTCCTTCGAGTTTTAAGTGACACGGGAAATATTGCCCGGAATTTCGTCATTGTTATCCAGTGGAACAACGAAAGTGCCAACAAACGTATTTCAATAATGCTTTTGTGCAATTTTTGAGAGGTGCGACTCAAAAAAGGAAGTATTTGCAGTGAATTGCTTACAAATTGCAAAAAGCTTTGCTTACATTATTTTTGATAGTAATTTTGATAGAAACTGTTGATCAAAATTATTAACCAATTAAACAGTTAAACAAGGCTTATAACTTAATTGAGAACATGAATATTATTAATACTATGCGTCATATTTTATCTGACGATAATTGTGATCAAAATTATTGATTAAAACTGTTAAGTAATATTGTTGACCAAAATTGTTAACCAATTGAATACTCGAGACATTTATAGGACATATTATTACCTAACAAAAACAATTTATAACAAAAGACGTATTATCTATCTCAGAGAATAAATTTTTAATACTACACACGCGTAATATTTCATCTGACGGTTATTGTGGTGTACGAATTATTTCGTTGGAGTGCTCTCAAGTATTTCAAAAGGCGAAAAATACGTTGTCAGAGATATACACGCGTGGATTCTCATCGTCGTAACATCCACAGAAAAAGGTGAGAACGTTGCTGGAAATGATCTCTTCTACGCGTTAATGACTCTACCACTCTCATCTTTTAGCTTCACGACGGCACTAATGCGCGCGAGAGACGTCGACACTTCGTAGCGTGCGTTGTTCGTGTTATGAAACCCAGCAATGTACCGTATTTATTAAACATATACGAGAAATATAGGTAGGTATATGAGAACGTGATGATATACATGCAAGGCACACCGTATTTTGACGCAACAATCTTGCTGTGACTTTCCGTTATTTTATTTTTTCATATTAAAGTTTCAATGCTACTTTTATTATTAATATATTAAACAAAGTAAATATATAAATGTTATAACTAATTAAATAATAAAATGCAAAAAATACACTTTTTCATATAAAAATTCAAAACTCTGAAACGTGATTTCAGAAAAAATATGTTTTAATATTTTAAAGTTGATGTTCCAAATTTTAAAAAAAAAAGTTTAAATGTCCGCTGTTTAAAAAGTTGAGCTATTCAGTAACCTTAAAATGACGTTTTTTCAGAAATATGAAAGGGTAATGCTGCTTTTTAATATGCATGAACGGATAAATTGAAGGTATATATATTTACATTTTAAACAATGCATTTTATCATTGATACTGTGTTACAGACTTACAATTAGAAAAAAATATCCATGAATATTATATTATTTATAACATTCAATGCAAATATAACATATTGTTACACAATGCGAAAATATATGTAAAAAATATTTATATTTTTACTTTTTTAGATATATTTTTCACTACACTAAAAAAGCAAAATAAAATTTAATAAACTTAGATATAGTATTTTGCAGATAAGAATATTATAACGAAGTATTTTCTAATTAAAATAGACAGATCGACAGCAAAATTCTTTTCTAGAACAGATTTCTGATTTTTCAACTGACAGCAAACACTTATGGTGATAGAGACTTAATTAAAGTATAAGCAAGATAGACCAGAGCATCGTCACCACCATCTTAGACAGAATTGTGTGGAAATTTCCTCCGTTAACTAAAAAGTAAAGTTCGAGTCCATCTAAAGGAAACCTTTCGAAGACGAATTTCAGAGATGCCGCGAAAGTGGAGTTTAATCATGTCGAGCTGAGAAGTCGAACTACGAAGGCAAACATCTATTTTGTGTCCTGATTCACTCTAAAAGATGTCTTGAACGATTCAGAACGTATCTCATATGCATGCTCTGTGCTAGTAAGCCTCCTCTATCCTCTACATCGCTTGCACATTAGCACGTACTACTTACATTACTATAATCATATATGTATAGTCGTAAATATTGAAAATTAAAAAATTAAAAGTTTATAAATAGACGTATAAGTGTGAGAGATTTTAAAAGCAAAAATGTAAATTAAAATGCAAAAGTTATAACTGTTAGTTTAAACATAATGAACTCTTTAATGTTCAAATTAATAATGTTAATCAATTAATGTTAATCAATTAAAAATTGAAAGTATTTAATAAAATCAATTGTTAATATAATGACAAACATTCAAATAACAAAAGAGCATTTAATCAAAATTAAAAACTTATTTCAGTTGACCTTAAATTTTTTTTTGTCAAAAATATTATATTTCAAATAATGCTTTTGTATATTACTCTTTATTTAATCAGCCATTGATTAAATAAAGAATAATATACAACTTTTTATATGAACCAAATCAATATAGATTATATGTGTTTTAATTCAATATAAAACAAAAGCATTTCAAAAATACATAATAAAATTGTAATGATAAACAAATTGTCTAATTTTACATAAATTATTTTACAAATATCACAATTCTATAATTTAGGCAATAAATACATTTGCGATTAAATAATATTTGTTCAATTAAAGAACTTATATATATTAAAATATTGATTAACTCGAAAATATATTTCACAAGTAGAGAAACGATTGCAATCTGCTGATATGTTTAGCCTACGGAAATTGATCCTCATTCGAACTTTCAACGCCCAGAAAAGAAAAGACTCAAGTTTCTTGAAACTATAAAATGCTGAAAACGTAGCGTCAGCGATCCAACCTATATATTTTCTTACCACAAAAACCATGGTTCTAAAATGACCAAAGATGCTGAAATCTTATAAAACACAAACGGAAATGAGAACAATTACTATAAAATCTTCTAATCTTTGCAAATGTAATATTTACAAATATTTAATAAAATTTACAACAGTTTAAATTAAAATTTAAATAATGTTTGATTTAGAATAATCACACAGAATATTCGAATTAATAAGACTTATATTTATAACTCGTTTTCACTTTTGCAATTACGTTCGAGTTTTATTATTTTCATATTTCAACCGCTCGTAGGTGAGAAGTCATTCTCATGCTATTGCCGATATTTTCTTTTTTCGTTGTACTATAACAAATAAAAAATTATGAAGTAATAAAAGTGGCTATTAGGAATTCACGCTATAAAATCTGCGCAATAAAATATAAATACAACTAGAATATATTCATATGTTTATATGATCTAGTATAAGTTATTTATACTAAATAATAAAAACATATGAGTATATTCTAGTTATATTTATATTTTATTGCGCAAAATTTTACAATGCAAATTTCCAGCTGTTTTTATTATCTCGTAATTTTCTATTTATTTTGATTATTTGTACTAGTTTTTTATAACAAATAATCTTTACAATCTTTTATATTTTATTCAATAGAAACAACAATTTTATATAATATTTGATTTAATATATTATTTCAGACCTTTAAAAATTAAACTAAAATAGCTCGTGTGTGTGTGTGTGTGTGTGTGTGTGTGTGTGTGTGTGTGTGTGTGTGTGTGTGTG
>NW_017304428.1:1639256-1646663 GCF_001594115.1 Trachymyrmex septentrionalis | reverse complement strand
ACTATAATGTCACATTTTATATAATATACATAAAGAATTTCGATGTTTAATTAAAAACATAATTAATTTAAATTAACATTTTAAAATATAATTTTAATATTAAAATAGTTATATTTATAATTACGTTTTAAATGTTAATTTTATGTAATGTGTGAAATGAAATATATTGATTTCATCTGTTATAATATATTGCCTAAGATATCATTTTATTGCGCAATATAATATGTAACGTAAAAAAGAGATATATATTATCGCATTTCCGATCTTCGTATTTTCGACAATGCGGAAAAACATCCTGACGTTTGCGCACGATTTTTCACGATGGTTCCACGCGTTTTACTGTAGAGGAGAAAGATTAATTATCGTCAGCTCTAGCGACGGCAATGTGCATTTTCAACATGTCGAAAGATGAGTCCACATACGCCAAGTAAGCAAAGGCACATCAGCCAGGCACATTGCCTGTGAATCCTGTGATTCTCATTAATCTCGATTAGTCGGTAGATCAAGCATGCATTTCCTGTCGTGTATGAGAAAGAAAAAAAAAGAAAGAAAAAAGATAGAATTGGAAGCGGAGAATGTACCGAACAAACGGATATTCGACTCGCCATGGGGTTCCCTGGAAAATCCAATTGTGGTCAGTGAAATCGGTCGGAAATGTATCGAATGTAGGATCAAAATATCAGATACCAAGTATATCTCAAATTCCCTTTTGCGATTACGACCAGTTTTTCCTATTCCACCGTACTCCAAACGCTCATAGATGTGAGATTATTCTGATGTATTTTTCCTGTTTTTTTACGTTAAAGTATGACTAACAATCTTTTCCAAAAATAAATTTAACAAGGGTAAAAAAAAAATATTTCTTGTTGCTTAATCCCATTTTGCACTAATGCAAAACTATGTTAATTAATATGGACCTGTGCACTATGTTTTGTAAGTACATCTTCCACTTTCAAATAATTTGTATTACTTATCGCACAAAAGACATAGAATGTCATAGAATAAAGTTGAACAATATTATGCTCAATAGAAATGAAAAATTTAGGAAACGTTATAAATATAAAGTATTACGAGATTCTTATCATATTCTATCATATTCAGTGTAGTGCTATTGAAGTTTGGTTCTTAATATTAAAAAATAATTATATTCATATTGTGCAATATTGTTTAACTGTGTCTATTGAGAAAATACAATTTCTTGCAACTACAATGGACTCTAAAGTGCCCTGTCAATTTCTTTCAGTATCGCAATCAATCTTGAAAGAACTGAGTGGAAAATTTCGTGATCCATTACATTAAGGGCCAAGAAGCTCGTGCAGTTCAAAAGACTTTTCTCGATCGTAGTACTTCGCGTTCTACTTCACACTTTCAATTTCAATTCACGTTCCTCACATAACAAGAATTTCTATCTCTTAAAAAGTACTTCTAAACCAATTTCCATTATTAATCTATTTTATTTACTGCAGTATCTATTATTATTATTATTATTATTATTTTCTTAATTTTCCTGTATTTTCCTTAAAAACTTCAAGGCTCATAAGTTCGAATATAGATACTCAATTCCACTACATAACTTTGTATCAATTAACACATCAACAGTTCATCAACAGTTGACCTCTAAGCTTCATTTTAGCTCGATATTTGTTGAGAGTATCGATGATCTGAAAGACTTGATCTCCGCCGCCAGCGAGTTCACTTCAACAACTTTGTAATATAATTGTACCCGGAGATATTGAATATGAATATCATAAATGTGATGAAATTAGATTGTGATAATATAAAGTTAAAAGATAAATCTGTACTTATGTAATTGTATAACAAATCAAAATTACACGCGCAAATCAATAATATATATTTTATATTAATTTAACTACCTTCACTTTTTGCGGTATTATTAAGAAATTATCAATATATTGTAATTGCAATTGTTTATGTTTCTCCTAATGACATCTCTTTTATATACATATCTACATATTCTATATTTTTCTAAACAATAAATAATAATTATTTTATTTTCAAACTAAAACAAATTCAATTATTCTTTATTCTGAATGTTTCAAGATTAAATTATTTGCAGCATATCAAGAAAGTGTATAGCTGTGCAACAAATATTGAAATTTTTTTTATTTATATTATAAAATATTTTTAACACTATATAGTTTTTCGTGGTGCTGACATGTGAAATATGATATAAAGTTCTCCCTGCACGAATATTTTTAAACTATACTCTATGTAAACATAAAGAATCCGTCTATGTGTCATGTACTAGTGGAAAATCTTTGATATAACAATGCTGAGATATGATGTTATCTCGAGAATGCTGCAATTCTCTCGACTTCTAAGGATCACTGAACTTCTCCCTGTAACATTGTAATAGTACTTCGTTGCAACAACAACAAAACCAACAAGAATTCGCGGCAGTCGATACGACAGTAAAGTTGCGACAATCTGTTCCACGTGAATTATTTTGCACTGCTTGCAGTGGCTTCTTTAAAGCTTCCGATTCTTCAACGTGCACAATGTCCGTCTGACAAAGCGGCTTTGTGAATGACATAGTCGATTCGATGTAACTACAAAACGGTTATTTCCGTGCGAATTCACCTAATATTTTAACAAGCAAACCACAGTTGTGTGCATACAAAGTCTTTCATTGAAAGAAATATAATAACTCCGCAAAGATTTAACTACAATCAATTTAAGTATCATAAAAGCGATCTATTTCCTTTCGCAAAGCAGAACCGTGGAATAATAAATTTCATTACAAGATCTCGCGAACCATTAAAGACGTTTTTGCGATTTCTAGCTAATATTAATGTTCGATCTTGAACGTTTCTCTTTTCTTTCTTCATTTATTCACAAATTCTCAGTTTTCGATATATTACAAAGAAGCCATTTTTAATTAGCAGCGTTCCAAGCATTCTCTTTGATCTTTAGTTTAGTGGTACGATTTTAACGATAAAAGATATCGTGATTAGTTACCTTAAATAAAAATCATATAAATAGCGAGATCTTTTAAATTTTTAAATAAAAAATCTAATAATTTTCTTTAAACTACATACGTTGTTTTAATTTAACGTTAAAGTAATTAAAAACAGTATTTTAATACGTTGTGTTCGGTGTACACCAACAAACATTGTAATTAATTTATTGCGCTCTAGTGCGGACATATTAATTTATTACTGCATAATAGAAATATTTACACTAAAGAAAACCTCTTATTTAACTCATCATTAAAAAATTGTATCTCTTTATTGCTTGCATTATTATTTATTGCTTTGAATTTAAAGAATTTCAAAAGATATAAATCAGGATGATACAGTCATTTCATTATAAACGTATTAATAATGCGGCAATATTAATATTGGCATTAGAAATTGACGGTTCATACGCGAGTTTGTTGAAAATCATCGCTTTATACAAAAGTTTTAAACATGTCTTCAAGACTTACAAAGTTTTTTGCTTTGTTCGTTACATCCTATGCTTTCAGCTTTCAAAAAGTTTTATAAGCGCTTCGGACAGTTTGCTTCAAAAACATTCTTTAATAAATAGATTCCCTCTGAGATATCGAATATTCATCATTTCTATTTATTGTATTTTAATATTTACAATAAAAATGTATATATATATAATTAATAATATTTTTAAAAAACAAAATTTATATTATATATAATAAAAATAAGTTATTTGTCGTTATGCTATTCTTCTAATATTAATATATAAGAAATTGATTTTAACTCGATTAATGAATTTACTTAAAAAATAATGTCAAAATTGTTTACAAAATAATATATTGTTTTTAACCTGCAAAAGCTACGATTACTTTAAAGCAATTCTTTACCTCTTAAAAAGTTTTCTAGTAAAAGTTTAAAAAAAATGGTTTCTTTTCCTCTTAAAAAGTTTTCTAGTAAAAGTTAAAAAAAATATTCAAAAACAGTAACTGTTTGAAAATTCATATTTTTAATAGATATAAATGAAATGCAGATTGATAGTTGTTAAGTAAATGCAGTCAATATCCAAATCGCCATAAAAGCGGTCAATGATTGGTAAACTACCTTTAAATTACACATTTGTGCGCACTGTCGCGCACAACACGGGTAACCGTTATGCTGGCGACAGCAAATTCAACGTCATATGAAGCGAGTAATTTGATATTGTAACGCTGGATAACTATGCTACGTATATTTTACCCGTGGCGACGGCTGCAGATTTCCATACAAATTAGCAAACCCGCGGACTGCGTATCATAATCCGCAAATAGTAAACGGCTGCATTTGTGATAATTCAGATAGCACTTTGTCGTACTTTCCGCTTGTGTATTCATTGGATATATATTTTTAACTTTGTACTTACAAATTTACTTAATATATTTAATAGAATAGTAGATTTTGCAAATTAATAGTTTACCTTGTCTTTATATAATTATAATTATTTCATTAGATTTCGCGAAAAATTGATTTTTAAAACATGTTAATTTATTACTTTTTAACGTAGTATTTGATAGTGTTAAACAGAATACTGACAAAAATGATTTATATGATTTACCGAATGTGTATTACATTTTATGTAAAACGCTTTTTTTCATATTTTACGTCTTTCTTTTTTACGATCTGCATGACGTATTTCAAATCCAGCATGATTTAGTTTACGGTCATCTCATATATGATGTGCACATATTACGGTGCAACGTCAACGAATTAATTCACTGCGACCGAGATAAGCCGTGGATGCATCACGCAAAGCATAATCTCTATCACTAGCGTAGTGGAAGGTCCGTCTGCATATTCGCCGAAACTACTTGCACGCGGTCGACTTCGAATGCAGCGTTTATTATAACTTTATTATAAGAACTACAAGTTATGTACTACTCAAATTATGGAGTAAAATGTTTGCGTGTATGCCATGGATTTAATTTGTTTGTTCACTTGTATGTAAGTTAATGATGTGTATAACGTTCTCTTTGGATAATAGTTACTCATAATATCTATGTATACAAAATTTGCCACGAGCATTATACGCTACTTCGCAGTTGTGGATCTATTGATGAATGCATTTTATTTTCAAATGGCTAATGTTTCAAATCAATTCAAGTAAACTCAGTACTGTTAGTGTACAATAATACATAAACAATTATCAATTTCACAATTCGTCAAATAATAATTAATTAAAATTATAATTAAACTAGAGATATGTTAATTTTCTATAATCATAATTGTAACGAGATATTTAATTAAGCAATCAATGATTAATTTAAACGGAATGAAGTATGAATATCTCATTGGATTTGGAATAAAGCAACCACAAACATACTTGAACGTAAATTAATTCTGCATATTAAAATTTACAAATTTTTTTATATTTATTTAAAATAACTTTAAATACATACAAATGTAAAAAAAAAAATTATACCATTAAAATAAAGATATCTTATAATTTCAAAAGAAATTATTTTCAATCCAAATTAAAATACTAATACCTATATTATATAAATTATTTATAAAATATTTATATTTTATTACAGTTTATCTCTTTGCATGTACTATAATAATATACTATTCAAGTGATGAAATTAACTTTCAACATTTAATTTATTTCATTTATTTTACACAAGTTCGAAAATGAATTTCCAAAATAATTATTTTCGTTTATAATCAATGCTTCATCGTTTAGTATTTTAATTGAACGAAATAAATATTCATTTATTTTGTTTAGTATATTCAAAATAAATAATATATTCCTTCAAAACAGATCAATTTCCTTTTTACTTTTGTGTTATAAATATACCTAAAAGAACTAAACATAAAACTTTACATAATTTTTTTAATTTAATTGTGTTCTTTGTAATTAAACAAGATGATGGTTGTTCCTATAGTTAATTTATTGTTGTAACATTTGTTGTAACATTATTGATATCGCTTAACAATTAAACTATGAATTAAAGAAGATATATTCTACTTCTGAATATAAATTATGTTCAGCTTCCTTTAGAAGAAATATTATTTTCACACAGGTGTAACTCAGGAACGAGTAATGTATTGAGAAGGCGTATCGAACGTTATAAATTCGAATGCCTTGGCGTTTATCGCGAGTGAAAATTTATTGAAGAATATTTTGTACAACTAAAAATAAATCTGCAAGTTATGTCCCTGATTTACAGTGCAGAATATTTCACCGCGGGCGATTATAGAAATAATTTTTCTCAATATTATAGCTTCAATTTCTATTAAACACTTTTTGCGATATTCGCAATTAAAGTTTGCGCATCATTGACAAAACACAATATTAGTCGTTTAATTTGAAACATTTAATTTGAAACGCCATTCATTGACGCTCTCTCAAGTGTCCAATGTATTTAAATGCAACTGTGCCCATATGTACAGGTGCAAACACAGCGGAATTTGCTACAAAAGAGTACGCAAATTAATGGCAAATGGTCAGGTGAACGATCTTGGTTACACATGTGCAGATTCAAACAACCCAATTAACTTCGGAACGTGATAAAAAGGAGATACGGCGTACTTTACAATCAACATGGCACTATCCCGAAAGAGATAAATTTACTTTTCGTTAATTTGTTAAACTTCCACACACATTGATGCTTCCCTTTCAACTTTGAAATATTTTATTCCAGTCGTTTAAAGTACATTCCTCGATAGTAATTAACGGCAAAAGAAGTAATAAAATTCATGTAATGTGTATGTAAAATATATATATATTATATATATATATTTATGTGTTTTTACATTTGCATGTATGATAATGTATACTTTTTTATTTACTGCTTTCTTTCATTCTTTTCTTTAATGTATTTTCTCGATAATCTCACATTATAGAAATAATTATTATTAGAACATTAATTCTTTAATAAAAGTCAATATATAGTATCTTTAGATCAATCCCTATACCTATATATGTATATAGAGTTATGTCACTTTCAACCGAGAGTGCCAACAGAACATTGTTATACTTCCTTCCTGCAGTGATTTCCAACTGAGAGCATCGTCCACTTTCATGTACAAAAGTTCCTCGAACAAAAGGCAACCATGTTGCAGCCCATTTTGCGCTATCGATCCATAAGTTCTCAAGCGACATGATATAACATTTCCATCACCATCCGCAACAATGTTCTCCGCACATTCGTAAACGTTATCAAACGTTCGTCAAGCAGTTCTCATCGCCCGTGCCAGTGCAAAATTTCATAACATGCATATAATCGTATACTGTTGTAAAAGTCAAATAAACCCAAAACACAAGAATTACCGCAAGTGTAAATCAATTCGATTACGATATTCAACTACCGTATTGTAACACGTTCCCGAGGAGTGACACATTGTCAACCCGTAAAGTTACACGGAACATTACCGATGTCAGGAACATGCATGCATATTGCCACGTGTACCAATGACCGAT
>NW_017304428.1:1628464-1639156 GCF_001594115.1 Trachymyrmex septentrionalis | reverse complement strand
TTACAGAGAGATTGTTATTATGTATTTAGATATATATATATTTATTTAGGTTATGTGTATATATATATATTTATATTACATGCAAAATTACATGTAAATAATTATTATACAATCAAGATGGTTATTATTAGCCTATACATAGAAATATTAAATCAAAAGTAATAAAATAATAGTAGATATAAAGCGGTACGCTAAATAATATAAATAATATAAAATAAAACTTAAATTTGTGTGCTTAATTATTCCTTTATGATATCTATTAATATTATTTAGATTGTCTACAAATTTTAGAATATAAATATTTTTTAGGAATAAATATATGTATTCATACCTTGAAATATAAATAAACATTATATAATTAAAAAGAAGTCTTTTATATCTTTAAACATGATAGATTTACTTTCTTCGTGAGCTGCAAACGTCATTCTATTCACAAGCTACACAAATTTATCAATGTAATATCATATTTTCGATACCGTAAAGTTTAATTTAATATCTTGAAATCTAAAAAGTGACTTGAAAAAATATAGATTAAATGCAGATTGTATTAAATTATTTATTGCAAACACCTACAACAGATACTGAACAATCCCTAGGGGATAAGTTTCTTCAAACTTCCGTTACATAGAACCTGCCAGTTTAAGCGTGCAGAACAGCGGTAGGATCCATTAGGGATAAATTGAACAGGCAAGTTTATGTCTTGCAAGGCATCTCACCTTATCCTTAAAGAACAGTTTCTCATAGATTCCAAGAGAGCTAACACGTACACAGGCTTTGTATAAGAAACTGATCGATTTCATGATCACTTAGAGAATATTGATGTATAGAGCAAATAGATAAAATAATAATCATTTGAAAATGTTTGTATCACTTATATTCAAATATACGTACTTTAAAAATTCATTATTATGTATTTATATGTAATATACTCGTACATAATATCTTAATACTTCTCAATATAATAATTTAAAATATAAGAATTATCAGACATCTTTTCCATCAGACGCATCGTATTTAGATATTTGTCTATAATTGATTAACTATTGTTTATAATTGATTAACACTATAATTGATTAAAAATACAAAACTGTATTTTGTGTGAATGTAACTGATTTGATCTTATATAAGCTTTATACTTCAATTTAATTATTTTAATTTAATTTCAATAAAAAAGAATTTTATTAAATTCGTGCGCTAAACAAAGTTAAAACATAGATAATAATGTTATTATACACTTAAAAAGTTAAAAAATTTTCAACAAATTTTAAATACTCCAACTAGCACATTCTTTCTATAAAATACATTTTCAATATATTTATAATTTAAGAAATGTAAAATAAATTTTTGGAACACGAATTTTTAAACGTTTCTCTTAATTCCATGATTTATACATCATGATGTTCAACCTCTTTATTCAACAATAACAAAATTACGAGATTTTTTCGATTAATACTTGTCTACCGACCTCTATCTGACATAGCGCGATAGCTAAACTTTGAACGAAAGCCCATTGTAACTTTCAAGCGCAATAGTGTCGTATACGGCACTACATCAAAGAGTACTCTCTAATTAATATGCATTCGATCTACTAACAGCGTCGGTACGTTTTTCACATTTAATTCCGTAAAACTATCTTTGAGGAAACATTTCTTTTTTTGAACAATCAAACACAAATTGTCATCAAGCCGGTATTGACTCGCAACTTCGAACAATCAAACACAAGGACCAATCCCCTGATATTCTCGAGAATCATCATAGAGATCATCCATTATTCAAAGAGACCATGAAAACTTTTCGATAACACTGACGTTGACTGATATTATTTTTCCTCAATATTTCTCGATAATTTGGACGGATGTCACGTACAGTTGATATCGAGGTCAAGTACTCGGTTTTTAAAACCTTTTTTACACTATATAGAATTACACAAGAACCAAGAATCGACAGGTGACAAAATATTAAGGTTAAACTTAAGGTAAAAAATGATAGCTTGCGACCGTAATTTCCTAGATAAAAATCTCGTTATACGAGGCATAAAACGATCGAGCATGAAGAAAAATAAAGTGTAACGATGCGTTGGCGAGACGTCGTCACATCTAATGTCTCGTTTGCTTTTAACAGGCAGTCGATAAAATCTACGATTCTATTGAAGATAAGATGAACATTTCGATAATATTGCGAGCAATTTCAAGACTGCGATTAACAACAGCTCTTAGAAGTAGAAATAATTTAATAGGGTATACGAAAGAATAAGCATATTTGTTATACATATAACAATATATTTTGTGTTAAAAATTGCAATAATTTCTTTTTTTATTATCTATTTGCATCAATCTAATACTTTTTTTCCTTTTAATTAACTACAACAGAAAGAAATAGTTTAATGATTTAAAGTTATATCCAATGTTATGTCTTAATATTTTTATTCAATTTTTATCATCTTTTACAGCACATATTTTTGCAATAGCTGCATATATATATATATATATATATATATTCTCATGTCGATAACAAAAGTATATTTCGATAAAAAGAAAAGCAAGAAGCATTTCGTTCACTCCTCAAGAAATGCGATAGAACCCGCAGCATTTTTACCGTAAACGCACATCTAATGGTTTTATCGCGAAACGGCGAAGAGAATATTCGCCCAGGCGAATGCCCTTAAGTTAATGCGAAAGTTTTACGAGTCTTGGATTATCACGGCTTAAGCTTCCTCTACGTATAACGTGATCTTTATTGCACCAAAGTCTCGAACAAAAATAATTTTTAAAAAAAGTAAAGACGCATTTACAAAATAAACATTAAAATATGTATTTTAATGTTTATTTGGTAAATGTTTTTTCTTATATTTGTTATTTAAAATACAAATCAATTTTTTCGCAAATTTTTTGATGTTATAATTACAATAGTAATGAATAATTTATAAAATATTTTTAATTCACTTTGGAATACAACAGTAAGCAACGCATAATAATTAAAATTAGAAAAAAATTAAAATTTTATGTACTTTTTTATAAAAAATAAATTTGCACTTTTTAAAATTGTAATTTTTTTTTAAATTTTTTCATTTGACTATTTAAGAAAAAATAACTTAATTATAAAGAGAAATATTTCAAATCATACATATTTTTAAAAATTACTCATTTACATAATCAAAGACTCATATAAGATGCAAATTTAATATGTTTCAAACTTGTTTCAAACATTCTACTAACAAATTTTCCAACGGTATTTTTTCGAAAAATTTAAGAAAATGGACTAAACAAAAAACATTACCCATTGTCAGAAAAAATTTTTTAAAACTGAAATTCAGTTTTCAATAATAAAGAAATTAACAAAACAAAAAAACAATTTTACCAAGAAAAATTATTTTTTCAGTAAAGAATATCTCTTATAATAAAAATTATTACCATAAATTCAAGTAAAATAATATTAATTTAAACATACATAACTCAAAATATGTTTCTACAAATTTTACAACATAAAATTTAATTTTGTATAATTCTGTTATAAATAAAATAAATTCAATTAGAAATTCAAGAAAAAGATATTAAAAAAAAATTACAAAAACTTAAATATAAAATTTTGCATTCTGTGCATTTATCTTTTATATTATTCAAAAACCTCTTTCATTCATCCAAAAGTTTATTAATCCGCGATAAAAGTTTTACAGAACTTTTAAACAAGTAAAAAAAGGTTACTTAAAGATCGATTTGTGCAAAAAATTGTTCAGGAACGATTTCTGAAGTTATTCCTGAGATGCAAAAAGAAAAACATTTCTCTGTTACAAGCAAGCAAATAAAAAAAAGATCACGACCGAGTATATAGTGGTACGGTTATTTCCTTGGCACGATGTGAAATTCGATCAAATCGATATAATCTCCGATTGCAATTCGGTCTCACATACACGGTGTATTCACACACACGTCCTATCTGTCCCCAAGGTTTCCATTTCACGCTCTTGCACTGAGCTTACATCGGACAAACTCGAGGAGGAAACGTCACGATCGGCACGGTGCAATTGCACAATACTCTAGCGACTCCAATAAGAAAGTTTAGTCATGCAACATCGTTTCGACTAACATCCTCTGAGACGTCAGAGAAACCAGCAAATATATACATACATTGTTACACGTATTGTAGAAAAATTCGCTTTCCTACTTGTTCTATAGATAGAACATAGTATCGTATAGATTTTAATTATGGATACAGAAATTCTATATGTATTCTTATATGTACATAAATTTTACTTGATCAATCATTTTTATATCTCCACTTCATTTGTATTATAATATATCAATATAATCACTTTTCTTTACATAAATTTTTAGGCTAACATCAATGCATTGCCATTAAATAGAGATAATATTCAAATCATTTATAAAATATATATCTATAAAATAAAGATAAAATTATGTACACTCATTGACTAAAAGGTTAGTTGGTAAAAACAACACTATTTTAAATGGGTTTCGTCTGCTCACTGAGCGATTGGTTCTTATTTATGGATTTATAAGTAAGAATTAATCACTCGGACGGTGAACAGATTGCATTCCAAAACCCATTAAAAGAAAAGTGTTGCAACCTTTTAGTCGGTGAGTATACAATATAGGAATTAAGTCAAAATGTAATTAAAAAATTTGATATTATTTATTTACATAAATATTGCATATTAATCGCATATTAATCGGATGTTTTAATCAATTGGAAAAATTTCTTAACCAAAATCAAATGTTCTGTGTGTGTGTATGGGGGAGGGGGGTGTGTGTTGTGTAACCAATGAAATATATATTTACTACTAGAATTATAAATCGAAGAATAAAAATCATTCATATATGTATATAAATATTATTTGTAGCTAATATTGATCCACGATTAATTCATGTGATTCCAAATTTGACACAAGAAATAAACGCACTCAACAATAATGATGTGATAAAAAATGTTAATTTATAAATCAGTAGATTCATAAATTAAAAGAAACTTTGGTTAATTACTCGACTTAACGTCCAAAGTTTAATTATCAGTTTAATATATATATACGTAATTTATAAAAAATAATGTGAGATTTGAGAAAAAATTATTAAACAATTATTAAACAACAATTATATTATTGTAAATCTGAACAACTGTAAATATGAATTTTATAATTATTTTCTGCTACATTTATATCAAATAAAAATTTTTTTAATTAGAATTGTCAAAAGAAGAAACGATTTAACTCTCTAAATTCCTTTCTATTATATTGATATTATATATGTATACCTTCATTCTGTATATTACCTACATATTCATTTTCATAAAATTATACGAGATAAAATCCATTAGCTAAAGGTTATAAGAAAAAATAATTTAACACACACCGGTCGATGTGCAGCAGCAGAGCAATACATTCACACACAAAAATGTGTCGAAATTAATTAAAGTGGTCAAACCAATTAATATTTTTATAAAATAAAGGCCACGGTTGCACACATTGAGTCTTTTATTTATATAAATAGATATTTAATAAAAAACCGCTGATGCAGAAAGTAATCGTGATGACTGCTAATTATTATTATTCCACTGCTATCGTTATTTCCATTAACTCACTCACACAATCAATTTATGGAAAACTCATCGTACGAATGGATCGTTATTACGATCACGAAGTTCATTTCAGAACGTTCGCAATTTTTTTTTATCGCGATACGCCGCAAATCTATAATAACGGATTTCAATTTAAGATATTGCGGAGACGAATCGAGTAGCGGAGAAATCTTAATGTAGCAAAATTTACTATAAGTAGATAATAAATAAGTAGTCATTACTCACTCCGTCGTAGCTCCACCGACGCCCGACATCTCTCAGGTCTTCTCCTCCCTTCATCTTCCATGTCTTCCATCTCATTGCATTTCTTCTTCATGCACTCACACACATTCACATACAACGTTACGTTCGCGAATGATCAATGGCATTTGTCATCTCTCGCGCCGCTTATCTCTAAACTTGACTTGCGTCATGAGTATTACGCGACGAGGATTAAGTTTTCGGTACTACTTCCAAACGTGTATCGTTGTCGTTAATGGAATGTCGCAGCACTAAATCAAGAAGCGTGCAGGTATTCGATTGGTAAACTATTCGCAGCCGATACTGTATTTCACACCTCGACGTTAAGTATAATGGCAAAGCGGAAATTTCGCGTTCGTAGAATTTAAATGAGATCAATCGCGCGAGCATTGGCTGCGACATACAACGGACCGCGACGATTAGCCTGACGCTCCTGAAGTTAGCCGCGCAATTCTGCCAAATCCTCCGTCGCGCCATCACGCCATTTCAAATTCGACCTCTGATTTCACAATGTCACAAGCGTCGAGCGGATCACTGAGCTGTGCGCGCTCGTCCCAGGTAGAATACAAAATCATACCTCAAATCTCTGGTGAAAATAAAAGTCGGAGCGTAAATCGGATGTAAGAAGATAGTAAGATAAGCGTAAACGAAACTTCTAGGCAACGAAAATTGGAACGACAAAATGTAAAAGAGGCATTTATACGCTTCTTTTATGTTTCGTTCATTCAATTTTCATCTCTTAAAAACTTCATTTGCTCTCCTCTACATTTGACTTGCGCTTCGATTTTTATTTTTGCTAGAAAATTGGTTAGATATACTCAGTGCGCACTGGTGCATATTAAAATCCGGATATTAAAACACAGATTAATGTAAAAATGTGTGCTTATAATATATAAATTTATTATACAGGATATTCGAAAAGTTCCGGACCCCTTAAATATCTTAAAAAGTAAGCATTTCTAAGAAAAATGTTTCATACAAAAGTTGTAAAAGTTTAAAATGGTTTCTCATCATTAAATGATCATCAGTTTGACCGCGCCACCAAGGTCAGGTCCAGGTCAAATTGCTTTTTTTAAACAAAATATCCTATTTTTTTATTTTAGAATCTAATAGCTGGTGTCAAGAGCTTTTTAAAACACTATAATAAAGTTATTTTCATTAAGTACATTTCAAGTTATAAAACTTGAAAGTTACAGTACTGCCGGCACTACCAAAAGTGTCTGACCGACGGCTAAAATCTCTTAAATGTTGATCAGGATCGTGACTTGGATAACATTTGTCAAGATCAAGACTATTGGAGTTTGTACCTCTTATTTTCATTTTTACGTAAAAATGGAATTTGTAGTGTAAAAATGAAAATAAGAGAAATAATCTTCAATGGCTTTGATCTTAACAAATGTTATCCAGGACATGGTCCTGAACAACATTTAATAGGTTTTAGCGTCAGTTGGACATGTTGGTGTTTGGACCATTTTAAACTATACAACTTTTGTATGACATTTTTCTTAGAAATGCTTACTTTTCAAGATATTTAAGAGATCAGGAACTTTTCAAATACTCTGTATATGTTATACATAAATTTTATAGAAACAGGTTAAATCACGAAATTCAACACACTTTATTATAGTATTAGGTGAAATGTATTTTATAATTCGAAATATATTTACATTTTAGGCACATTTTACAATAAACTATTAGTAATAAATCAGAAGTCAAAAAATTAGAAATTGACCAATCACAGTTGAATGCGAGAAGAATAATTGACTATGATTGGCCAATTTCTAGCTTCTGATTTCTGATTTATTACTAATGACTTATTGTAGAATATTACATTGTCAGATTATATCAATGTATAACTTTAATATGCATTAATGCGTTCAACTAAATTCACTAACAATTATAAGATCAAGATGATATGAAGCAGAAGTCAATTTGAGAAAAATTATAACGGCGATATCAATACTTTTGACGATAACACTTTGTGATATGATTTTTTAATTGAAAACACTTGAAAAGCATTATGTCAAGAATTCATCACAAAATGATCGTTAAAAGTGTTAAACATTATTATAATTTTTCCAGAATTGACCTTAACTTGATATTACCTTGATCTTATTAAAACAGCTTCTATAACGAGATTTTAAAGCAAGATTTTAAGACTTAAGCTAGCGGCACACGGCTTATTTTCTTGCTGGATTGCTAGCTGGATTAGATTCTTGCCACCACATTGCCTGCGGTGCTGACTTCTAATCCAGTTAGTATCCTGCAATAAAACAAGCATCGTGTACTGCCGATTTTAAGCTTTATGCCTTAAGCCGTAAAAAGTTAATTATCATCAAGTCGAGTATTCTCCTTACATTTGATTATGATTGATCAATTTCTTACGGCTTTTTTTTTTAATTAAAGCTTAATTAAATTTTACACCTTAAACTCTCATTGTAAAAGCCGATTTTTATAATTTTATAACTTTAATTATAATTTTTCTACCTATAAGTCCCGTGTAATTCTTCTCCAACAATGTGACAACAAAATGCGCGTCGCGTCGCGAGATTTAACGAGAGTGTAGCATGATCGTAAATAACAATATTTTCGCAAGCGAAAGTGGGTTCGCTGTGAAAGAGCAATAACAGAACTTGTGAGTAAGAGGAAGAGAAGGTGTCAGGCAACAACAGAGCAACTATGGGGTGAGTAACGACTATTTACCAATCGTTAAAATAATCGAGAGGGATTGCGTTTTCATACTCATCGTGATCACGTCCTTAAAGCTAACGGGACAACATTCACGCTACATCACCTACCAGATCGAGTCTCGCCCACTCTCACCATGAATGATAGCGTCATGCCGGCGGGGCTTTGTAAACACGACACACTAGACCGCCTAACCGCGCCCGTCACTGCTACCAAAACAAAACGGTCGACTGAGCACTTGCCTTTGTGTATTGTAGCATCGCGTAACATCCAGTTTACCGCCACGAAATGCTCTCAACATGAATTCAGGAACTATTTAACGTCTTATAGTACGAATTATGTCGGACATAATTTACTCCTTGCATTTTAATTAAATTGTATTGATGAATCGTGTATTAATGTATTGCTCGTATTTGAGAGTTGATCTTTTTATTGATTCTTTTTATTTCTTGTCAAATTCTTACATACCGGATTGGGCGGTTTTAATTTTAATAAATTAAAAATTGTCCTCGTGTTTCTTTTAATAAATTAGGAGAATGAAATATTAAAACGTGCAAAAAATATTATTTTCTTTATTTTCTCTTTCATTTTATTCACCTATATTTCACAATTTTAATACGCTCGATATTATAAAATGTGCATATAATAAAAATTTGGGAAAAATATATGAAACGAAAGTAAACCTCATTCTGACAGTAGAAATTAAACATTAAATTTAATTCGTATTTTTTGTTATCGCGGCTGCATCGAGCAACAATAATTTATTACCAACAAAGTGTTATTTTTAAATCATTAATTATATATGATTAATTAATTTTTCTAAGTGGAATAATTAATAATCCTTCAAAATTTTTATTTAAGAAAAAATTATTTAACATGGCACAGATAACCGATTTCTCTTCATAAATGAACGAATATAACCGTTAACCAAAAAATTTAATAAAAAACTTTATACAAAATTCAGAACGTTTATTTTCGAAAAAACTGGAATTTGCTAGTGTGCCTTTGGTATGACAGCTATCGGCGGTTCTGTTATACCTCACATTCCATTCATGAAATGTCACGCGAATAGCTACCGTATCAGTAGCCCTAATGCACTCGAAGAATTCATCGTTTCTCAGGAATTTCATATGTTCCGTCGTTGTACAAGCTTGACCTAGTGCACCGGATATTAATCAATCACAAATTTCTTGCACTCTTACGTTCTATATTATAAAGATAATCAAATTACATTAACACATAATAAAATTTAAGCCAAATTTAACCAAAATTATAATTTATATTTTAACATATATTATGATGAATTCAATCACTTGCACTACACTGAATCAGTGCATATTAAAAGCTGTTTTATATATAAACTATCTCAATGCAGTGATACAATATAATCAACTTTGACAATGAAATGATATATATATTTTTTGTTAAATAATGTGACAATATCATGAGTAGATAGTTAATTGTTTATATATTTTTACATTTAACTTTGCTAATTTCATGCAAAGTAGCTTTTAATGCACTGATCTAGTGCAAGTGATCGAATTCGCTATGTAAATTATTTTTCTTACAACAGAGAATTTATACAAAACAGGATGAATGAACGGGAACACAAAAAAATAAAAATTCACATGTATGTAGAAAGACATTGCTCATTATTGTTTTGTCATTAGAAACATTATTTGAATAAATTTACATAATAACTATACACGCATAGATATACATACATACATAATAATAAGAGTATATATGTTGTATTGTATATTTAAAATCGCAATAACCATTACGCTATTTCACATTGCAATTAATTTCAAGTGCAGTATCTATCTCGTACGTTAATAAAATCTCCTTCGACAAGTGGAAAACGCTTTTATTTATAATTTACATATCAGCTAAGTGCAGTCAATTCATGAAGGTGAAAAATCTTGAAAATGTGAAATGCAACATGTGAAAAAGTACATTTATGTCTATATATCCTAAAGTACGAGTCCTAAAATTCGTCTATGAAACTTTTATCAAACAAGCTTTGAGCACTCTGTAAATGCTTTGTGCATTGTTGAGCAGCAACATATTTGCCCAACATTGTAAGGAGATAAAAAAACATAATAATCTTTAATTTCTCTTTAAATAACGTGGAAATATAGTACTATTGTACAGTATCTTAGAAATTTATAATAT
>NW_017304428.1:1619498-1628364 GCF_001594115.1 Trachymyrmex septentrionalis | reverse complement strand
TATATATATATATATATGAAGAGTGTTACATTATGAATTTATATACTGTGTATTATTTAATAACTAAAATAAATAGTTGAAAATAATTTTCTTAAATTATAAAATATCTCTCCAGTTTTACAAAGACAATAATACAAACAAGGAAATGGTTTCTTATGTTTCATTTCTCATTTAATATATATATTTAAAAAGCTCGAAAAAAATTTAATATACTTGGTAACAAATGATCGACATAAGAGGAATGTTTTCGTATAGCAATGCTTATGTTTCTGTCGTATCTTTCTCTTTACTATTCATAACAACATATTTCTGTCATATTACTCATATTTATCAACATTACAATCCGCATTCTTTATTTTCTTTTTCTTATTAAAACATTAAAAAATCTTCAGATAAATACGTTACATATAAAACAAAATTAGGATTTAATTGTAATTTTTGTGTTGATATCCATTGTCTTTCTTTCATTATGTAAAAACATAAGCAGTAAGATTTAAATAGTAAATAAATCAATTGCCATAAAAAATTCTCGAGAATATAAAATCGCCATTTTAAAATCTCTTTGTTTTACTTATTGTGTATGTGTTCGAATGTTTAGTATTTAAGTCTTACTGTTTATATTTTTTATATATTACAATTTCTCTGTTCTTGAACCCCAGCTTTAAAGTATCATTGTCAAAAGTATAAAACAAATCTTAAAAGAAACAAAAATTGAATTTGATAAAATCGCAATTTATCTTTTTTGTTTCTTATGTCTGTTTGAAAATGTCCGATTATAATCAGCATGTTGGGCCTGGCACTAGGAATTTGCATTTCTAGTAGTAATAACACTTTGCACAACACGCTGTCCCCACCATGCCTCCAAATTAAATGGTTCAAAATCTGTAAAAAGATATAAAATACAATACATTCTCTTCATCCACGATATATTCCACAGTCAATAAAATAAAACAAAATTTACAAAAAAGACAATGAAACAAAATAATTGAATATCTCTAAAGAATAGGAATTAATCTCTTCCACTATAGCACACATAATTTTCTAAATCAAGAAAAAGAAACAAATAGAAGATAAATCCTCGAGTTTAAATTAAGCTTATAGTATACAATATATATATAATAATATTGTACCAATTTTGCTTCTAGATAAAACACAGAAGCAAAATGTTTACCTTTTAATTGAGGATTTGGTTCACGTTCTTGATAATATGTAACTGACGCTCCATTTCTATAATTAGAGGAGTTACTGTGTGGTTGATTGTGACACATATCTAGCTCTCTAGATACGGAATTCCATGCTGAAAAAAAATGCAACAAATATAAAAAATAAACATCAGAGAAATATATTTCAATCATTTAAATTGTATTGCGTATGTATACTTACAATCATAAATATACTTGATCAAGTCAGAATGTTGCGATAATATCTCTGGCTGATGTCTATACGGTATCGAAGAGGGCCTCTTCCCATTCATTGTAGTCATCTGTGATCTACTGCTATAAATAACAGAATTAAGATATCGTTCTAAAAATAAAATTCAATTATGTTTAACCTCATTCTTATCCACAACTCAACAAATAAAATAAACTTGATCTAAATAAGCTTACTCTTTTTTAAAGAATGTTTTGAACTGGTGCAATAAGTTAGAATGTAACTATAAGTCTATTTTTTATAGAATGCACTACATTTTTAAAGTAAAAGATATATATTTGATATTTGGCAAAAGCAAGAAAATTTTAGTACCACAATGAAAAACTTAAATACAGTTTGTTTTACTCCAACTTATCGCACCGGTATGCAGCAGTTTAAAACATTCTTTGAAAAAGATTAGATCTACTTAGATAAAGTTCACGCTATTCGGAGAAGACTAGGCACAAAATAATTTAGCCTAACCTAATTTAAGATGTATTAAAATGACAAGTGTGATGCTGGCACGCGCGTCTAGAAAAATTAACGCCCATAATTAATTACGGATTATAACGCATAATGTAAAGTCCGTAATACTTGGCAGAAATGATACTTCCCAGAAGCATTACATGAAATACTATGATCGAGACTCCAGTTCATAACTATCATGCACGTGACTCGATAATTTGCGATAACGTCGCCAAACCTCGACGTGAACGCAGTGAAAATCACGCGACGACAATGCAGCTTCTTCGTGACAAGTACTGTAGCACGCGTATCAGAATCCATACATACACAAACACATGTGTGTCTCTACAGGTTCAGCCATTTTCAAATCATCGTACGTGTGCCTTGACGATACACACATGTAATCCGTCAACAATTAGGCGTGACACCATTCTCACACGCGCCAAGCGCGCGCGGGTGTGTGTGTGTGTGTGTGTGTGTGGTGCGTGCGCGCGCGCGCGTGTGTATACATGGAAGCCACGCGCACAATTTAGATATATATAATATAGTACGTAGAGACACCCACGTATCACAGGCCCAGATATATAGCATAGCGATAAAAAAAACCTACACATTTAAGCATACCCTATAAAAAGAGCAGGCGAATACTTTTCATCGAAGAAATCTCCCTCTGATTCTCGCAATGCCTCTGATTCTCCCGAATTAAATTTCTCCCGAGGCGCGAATCAACATTTGGGGGTGAGCATAAACGTCAGCGCGGGAAAGATGGCGGCTGATAAATGCGGATGAGTTTTCCCGTTCCCGCTCACAAACATCCTACCATTTCTCTCGTTTCACAAAACAACTGTCGCGCGTCCCGTTCCGCTTTCACACGATCGACGACATGACGATCGCAAAAATGATTCGTGAGGAAGTGCAAGAAGAGCGGTAAGATGATGCGAGAAACGCGAGAACGCTGTACCCGTTCGCCAGGTGTGGACAGTAAATACCTCATTTTTCCCAGTTCCGTGTCTCTCCCAGTCTCTCGACAACGATGCGGCTCGAACTGTCGACGTGACGGGTGACGCTGGCCGGGACACGCAGCCTGAATGTGGCCGCGTCGGGACGCAAACGGCGGACGAGGCTCCAGTGCCGCTAACAATGAGGGAAACTGTGCAGCCGTGACAAACGCACAGCTGTACCAAGCTTACCCTACGGTGGCTGTCAACAATCGCAACGACGCGGTCTTCCGATGACGCGGAACGGTAACTCACGAGTGGCGCACCGTCAGAGTTCCTGAAAACGCGATGGAAACAGATGGAAACGAACAGACAGAATCGTCGCTAGATGGTGCTCGGGTATCGGAGGGCGTTGCATTCGTCGGTATTATATCTACTCAGCATCTCGAACAGTTGGATCTATAGTTGGACTTCTAGGATCTGGTAACTAGTTGGACCACAGAAGCTTATTTGAGTGGATAGGAGTGCTTACATTTTGGATGGAAAAAAATGAAGAGTAAGTTGAATTAAGATTAAAATTAATCATATATTGGTGAAAATGAACATTAGTAATTCAAGTAAAAATTACAAACGTGAGCAAATTAAATAGATGCTGATCAATAAAATTATAAACATTCTCGTGAATTTATTTACTTTTGTAATTTTCACCTCATTTCAAGCTTGGAATGAGGTGATATTTCGAAGTTTAAAAAATATATGTATCTTTATAGTTCATAGAGTTAAATCATTCAAATTTAGATTTCATTTAAATTTATTAAGTTATCTCAAATGTAACTGTGTGTCGAAACACGTTCAGACATTAATTACAATCAATCTGAGACGCTAATAATATAAATATGATAAGACGCCGAAACACATTCAGACATTCCTATATATGAAATAATTCTTAATATATATGAAATAAAGAATTTATTGCGAGAAATATTACCTCTGTCAGATTCGAATCGTGGCTAAGATAATATTTTTCGCAATAAATTCTTTACAGAATTAATTTAGGGGGATTATTTCATATATATAGGAATGTCCGAATATTTCGGCGCCTTATTATATTTATATTATTAGCATCTCAGATCGATTGTAGTTAATGACCGCGTTTTTCAGCGCAAAATTATAACTGAGATAATTAAATTTAAATTAAGAATATATATATATCACAACATCTAACTTTAACTGATTATTGGCGTTCTCTCTCATATTTATACTTATTATTTGATTTAAGTAACCTTCTTTTTTTTAATAAATATTTATCGGCAGTAAAGAAATGTTTACTTATTACTATTCAAGAAATGTTCTTTTTGTCAATGTATCAATATTGAGACTTTAAAAACGGGATATCAACATCATAAGAATTTTAATCAATTTTTGAAAATTATAAGTGTGAAATCAATGTGTATATATGTATATACTCATTTATTATATATAAATATAAAACGCTCAAGTCTATGTCATCCTTTTCGATATTTTGTCTATGATGATAGTTTATCAGAATAATCTAAGAAGAGATTGTACGAAAAAAAACTACAATTACTTTCTTTTTTTTCTACTATCTCTGCAGTAGATTTAATCATTGATGAAAGATGTATCCGTAATACAACAGAATTGGAAAAACCGATAATACTACTTCTTATGTCGCAAAACTTATTTGAAAACTTATCATATTATCTGCGGCTTCTCCTCTTTTCTTTCCTTTATTATCGAGATGAAACCATTAAACATAGTTTACTGTCGAATATACAATATAAAATGATTTTTTTCTTTCACTCATTAGTACAATATAATAGCCACACTATATTTAATTTAACGAAGAACATTGTCCTATATAATAATATTTTGTTTATTTTTTATTTATTTATTTTATTTTTTTCATTTTTACAACTTTTTTTATTATATTGAAGTGACATTATCGCTTCAAAATTAAAACATAATATTCACATTTTGTTTGTTTTCTATTTTATTCAATTTAATTCTTAACATTTCTAAAATTTACAAACAAATTTTGTGATTTTTTGCCACAATAATAAAATTTGAAGAGAATCTTGGAGATTTTTTCTTTTTCAAATTAAAATATATTTAGCTAGTTATGTTCGCCAACGTTTCTTTGAAATAAAATGCGACATTTCAAGATTTAAAAAATACGTGTTTTCATTGCGTTAATTAAGAAAAGACTCTTTGAAACAGTTTCTCAACTAGGTCGTAATGATTAGGAATGCATCACGAGTGCATCTTGTATAATTAAACATAGCTCACACAGTTACTATTTAAATGAGACAATACTAGACTGTCGGAGTTGCGAAAGAGATATCAATTACAGCAAGACTTTGTAATCTCAATCGAATGCTATAAATATAGATACCAAATTTTTATCTCAAATATATTTACATTTAACCAACATTAATATAATACATTTTTGTTATTAATTTTTTCCAATTTTTTCTTATTGTTGCTATCCGCCAAATAAATACTATGCATTTTTTTCGCTCTTTGTGTTACGAATTTTTGCTACTGCAAATAAAGCATCGATGAATATGACTTAAAAATTATTAAAAAATATCTGCAGTAAGTTTCTCAGTTTATAAAATTGTGATGGAAACACACAAAACACACTTCAAAAGATTTCTTATAATTAAGGAAATAGACATTATTCAAGTTGTAAAGTGATTAATTAAACATTTTTGCAACAAGTATTGTCGATAAATCATATCAGGTTGTCATGTGTGAAGCCCGTAGATCATGCTCGACAGAAAGAATTAGTACCGTGCAATATATACAACATTCATGAAATCGGACAAATGCGTATGCAATGTGGCAACAGGCGAGTGTACATATCGATTTCCAATATGCACAGTATAACGCTCTCTTCGTCTTTATAGAAAAAAAGACAACCTACCATACTACAATCCTTCGTCCTTACTTTCCTTTCTGGTCATATTAACCATGCTACCAATATAGCGAAGGGCGTATACGAATTTCCGGCATTTTTCTCCGCTTTATTGTGAGTGAACGCTGTAAGTTGCATTGATCAATATTGACTGCGCGAAAGAATTCGGTATATCGTCAGATGCATATACATGTATATAGGATACCATCGACTGAAGTTGAAGTTTCTTTTTGCATTGCAGTGTACACATGCTATGTTCCATGTCTGTCTTTTGTGAAATTTTTTTTACAAGAAATAAACATTGAGGATGTGTTGTTTTTTTAACTATTTATTTGTGTGTGTGTGTGTGTGTGTGAAATTGTCATATTTTAATTAGCAAATTTAATTATATATAAAAATATGAATTCTGAGCGAAACTATGTATAAATAACATCGGTATAAATAAGGCCGGTTGTTCCATTTTTTGGTAAATTTTACCTATTAGATAAATCTGGTAATCCGCGCATGTGATTGGGTAATCTTGCTACTTATCTAATAGATAAAATTTACCAAAATATGTAACAACTGAGCCTAAATAATTTATTTCAAGTGCGAACGGTGCTGAACAGATATACACTTTATACTATCTTTTCGTTAAAATAATAAATCTATTCTTTTGGTTAAAATATAATAACAAGTTTATTATGTTGCCATGTGATGATTTATTTTATACAAATAAGCTTTACAAAAACTTAGGAGGCTTCAGTTTTATTTTTCTTTAAAGATATTTTAATATTTTAGAATATGTTCTCAGTATTCGAAAAATCAAAATTATATATTCGACAATGTCTACACGAATCCATTTCTATCTATTTTAATTCCCAAAGAATTGAAATAGATTCATGTAGTCATTGCCAAATTCAAAATTCTGATTTTCCGAATACTGAGTTGCACTTTTAAATGTATGTATTTCTTTATGAACATTTTTTTTAACACACTATCGATCGAAAAAGTGAGCATAGTGTAAGTGTAGCTGATTAAAGTTTTGCGATATTGTAAATATTATAAATATTGGCAGTTTTTATTACACACACACACACACACACAAAATGTTAATAAAATTAGTTTCTTGCAGTATTCTTATATACTTATTTTGGGCTACTAAAATAACGGCGGAAAAATGACAAATAAAATAATGACAAAAAAAAGATGTTTACGAAAAGTAAAAGGAAAAGAGATACTGATGACATCCAGGTCGGGCAAACGACGACTAGAAACCTCCATGGAATTTCATCCGACAAAATAAGATTTTGCTTGAGAGAGAAGATAAATGAAGAAATGCTATGGAACTAACCAATATGTAACATTCAAACATCGTAGTAAAAAATAACATTGACTTACGTTTTGTGAATTCATAAATGATAAATCCAATGGAATAACTAAAAGTTTTCGGTAATTGAGTTATTTTTATAAGATAATTTATAATATTTTCTTATTTTTCAACAATTTTTAAACATAAGAGCTTAGTAATTTGTATCTAATGAATGATTTCACGTTTAATATATACACATATATTTAATGATATTGTTTCATTTAGATATATGTATAGTATATTGTTGAACATTATCTTGTTATTTAAAAACAATGTGTACTCAGAGATACGTTTATTACCTTAATGAAATTGCTAATGAGTAGCTTATCCAGACGCATTATTAAACAATTTCGAAAGAAAAACGAGAGATTTTCTAAGTGCAATAAGCACGGCTGTTAATTATTAGAGTTGTTGTTACTCCTCATGGTACTCATCATGATACTCATAATGTACCGTACTTCTATCATAATATTGTTTTATGAAAAATAATATTTTATATTTTAGGGACAAAATAAAATTAAATAAATAGCTTGATATAACCTAATTAAACAGGTTATTATTAATGAGTCATAATTTAATGATAAATTAATCCCTTTCACATACCACGAGAAAATGAAATTTATGACGTAAATTTGCGCGTTAACATCGTATCATAAAACCGGTAGGCATTAAGATTTCTGTTTACAGTCTTTTTACACACATTTTTTTTTCACACACACACACACACACACACACACACACACACACACACACACACACACAATTAAAACTGAAAATCATGCGAATCTCAAAACGTATATAAAAGTGTGCAATTCCTTATTCATCGAAATAGAAACGAAGCGGAACGAACCCGAGAACGTATTGAAAAGAGCAATATTTTCCTCAATGCAAGTTCTTCCGTGGATTTTTATTCTATTTCTGCCACAGTGACATTCAAAACGAATTCACTGTGCATTCGATACGTTTTGCATGTCCAAAAAATTTCGTTTGTCGGTCAGTGAACGCGAGGTCGAAAAGATTTTCAATATATGAATAAAGACGAATATTCAATCTCTCAACTATTAAATGTATATGTTTAATTTATTTTTCTTGCAGATTTTAATTTTACAATGTGACTGCAAAATTTTTAAAACATTCAATTAAGTTTAATTACATATATACAATATTTTAATTTTACAAAATGACTTGCTAATATAAATTAATGAGAGAGGAAATAGATATTTCTTATCTTCATTTTGTCCGATTTTTATACTCAAATTACTATTTCGTATAAAATACTATTTAAATGAATTCTATTTAATGAAGAGAAGAAACGTGCATCATTCATCTAACAGATGCATATGACAGTTTGTACATAGATGATGTGACAACTCCTCTCGACGACAATCTTACTAGTCAACGTGAAATATAATCTTGAGAGAAATTTTATTAGTCCTAATATTTGTCAATTATAATATTAATTTCTTAACTTTGTTATTTGAATAGTTTGAATTCTTCATCAGTCTGATTCTAGCATTTTGAAAAATTCCATTAATGCGAGCATTTGATTATAGAATGTAAGATATGCTAGTATCTCTTAACTTTGAAAGTATTTAATTCAAACTATATTAAATTAATTATTTTAAATAATAAACCTTGTTTGAAAAAAATTGAAAGACTGTACATTTCTAAAAATAAGAATGTTTATATAGATATATTGATATAAAAGTAATAGATTGATAAAATTACTTCTTTTTTAGTCCTTAAAATATGCTCTAAATAATT
>NW_017304428.1:1603341-1619398 GCF_001594115.1 Trachymyrmex septentrionalis | reverse complement strand
CTAATTAATTTATAAATAATTGTTTAAATAAATAAAATATAATAGGTTTTTTAATTAATTTTTTTTTAAATATCGTATATTGGATACAGTATATAACAGTTGATTAAAATAAATTTAAAGAGCAAAAGATGAAATATTTACATAATATTAACACAATTAATATTACATTAAGTATTTCGAGATGAAAAATAATTAATTGGTATTTTTTTTTACGAGATATAGAGTATAGAGTATGTATACAAGATCATGTATTGATGCACGTTTAATCTCTCACATAATAACATATTATCTTGAAACTCCATTATTATTTAAACAATTAGCGAATCCCAATCTGCGCGATTAATTAACTTTATTACTAACGATGTAAATATATTGAGACGACAGCTATTTATCGAAGCAGATATTTCAACAGTAATTTACTCTCTATCGTAAAAATCGAATGGAAATGAAGAGTGTTAATTATTTCAATGCGACATAACGTGCGACAAGCGATTTGTGTGATACTTAAATTTGACTTTTTTTCAGTGTAAAAAATAGTTCTATTTTAATAATTATATTGATTACAGTAAATCGACAGTTTCATTTTCCTGATTTATTAAAGTTAAGTGAAAATATGGATTTTATATGTGATTAGTTATTAACAACTAATTATAAATATCAAGCAATTAGCGTTTATTTACAAATTATTACAACTTTGATTTTATGTTTTTGATATATATAATACACAAAGTCACATAATAGAAACAAATATTGGAAAATATGATGATTTATTATAATGTTTTATATTTATTTCGGGACATAAGCATTTGACAGAAAGTATCAATAATAAATTAATTTTAACTTGATTTCATCAGATAAAATTTTATAAGTTGAAATAATGAAAGTAGTTAAAATCTAAAATTGAAAACAATTGGATTTAACATAAAAAACATGAAATAATCAAGTTTAGCTAAATACATATTTAATTATAATAAGTTGACATTTTTCTTATATATCATTCTAACAATTACTGCTAAAATACAACAAAATCGTATTATGAAACGAGCATAAAACAGCACAATTGTATTAGGAGTGCGAGAAAAGAGTTAAAATATTTTTATGTAAATGATTTATGTTTAGAGATCAATGAAAAAAGCGTCAAAGTGTGAGAGGAACAATTTTTGTAGAGATCTTTCGACAATTTTTTTTTTTAAATAATGCTGCTAACTAAAAATTATTCAGATTAAAAAAAGATTTGATTGACATTGGAGTGAATTTATATTTTGAAACACGCTGCTAAAATATAGGCATTATGATAAATGCTGCAGTTTTTTAAACGCAACCGCGTTTCGTAGGTATTTCCACTCCGTGTACACGCTGACATGAAGGATGAAGTAATTATAACAGTTCATCTCCCTAAATAGAACAGGCAATTTTGTAAATATTGTATTTCATCCAACAGCAACGTACTCTCATTGACATATATTCGATCAATTAAAAGATCATATGCGGAATTCTCCTCGTCATATTTATTTGAGAATTATTTAGAATTAGTTTAGTTTTTTTTTGTTATTTAACTTATTTACATTGTTATTTTCTATATATACATACCTATAATTATAATTCTTACTATTCTAATTCTGTTTCAATTTAATTAATTTATATAATCTAACTATATTATAAAATAGTTGCCTATTAATTTCAAATTAAGATAAATAGTTGCCTATTATTTAAAATATAAGATAATATATATAATATGTATGAAAAATAAAAAATTTCTTTGTAAAATTAGGAAAATAATAAAATTACTAAAGAAATTTCCAAGTAAAAATTAACAACTTTTAAATATTTCAATGAATTTTAATATTTTATTGCCAATTAAAAGTTGATTAAATATGTTATCCGCGGATATAGTTCGTACTTATTTTATTTTTATGTGCACATTACAAAAAGAATATTTTAATCTTAAATACTAATTTTATACTAACGAGCATATACTTTCGAAATATCCAATTTGAGAATACGATGAATTTTTATTTAAATGTAATTTAATATAAAGCGTTTATAAAAGTTTTAATATACTTAAAACATATTTTGATAAATGAGATATACTTATAAGAATATCCGTTCTATCCAGTTTATATTTTACTAAAAAAACATTTTAAAGATGCTGGCTTCAAAGATACTTGATTTGTATTCATGTTTTTATTTCTTTATATACATGCTATATGCTTTACACAAGAGATGTAGGATTGAGTCTGGCGTGAAGTATTCTTTCGTATAGGTACATAAATCGAAAACGGTGGTGGGGAAGAGGGGAATTCGTGTAAGAATATATTATAAGAATATTGGAGAGCTTACAATGTACATAAAATATTCGCGAGCGAAGCAAATTTATTTCAAAGGGATAGATTTTTAATTTAATCGGAAGTTTGAACGAAACTTTGTATTAATCTGATCGTGAATCTTGATTGTTTACAATTAAAATTGTTATGAATAGAATTGTTAATATAATTAATGGATTATTTCTTTCTGATTTCTGAAGAAGAATAGAGAACATTGAGGAGCAACGAATTGAGAAATGTAAGAATTCTAAGCTCGCGCGCGATTATAAGTATGTTGGATTTTTTCTTCAAAGGTCTCTTAAAAATCTTTCGTCGTCATCGCGTAT
The DNA here is from genome assembly GCF_001594115.1 of Trachymyrmex septentrionalis. Taxonomy (NCBI): domain Eukaryota; kingdom Metazoa; phylum Arthropoda; class Insecta; order Hymenoptera; family Formicidae; genus Trachymyrmex; species Trachymyrmex septentrionalis. The sequence goes on along the minus strand of NW_017304428.1, from coordinate 1,616,748 downwards.
GTCGCGATCGCTCGATATGTCGAGGACATGAAAATGTCGGTCGAAGGGATTACTCGACTTCTTCTCTCAACATAGCCGTTTTAAGATTTTATGCGCACAAAAGAACAATCTTTTTTCGTATTCATGCCCTCGAACCAACCTCTACTACCCGCCTCGAGTTTACTTACTCGAGATTATGTCTGTACGTGTGTTCTAAAATTTATACTAACGTTGAACTGACCGTTTTTTCCTCGCTGTCTATCTCCAAACTGAGCATTTTCTCCGGACATTTTTCACTTTCGTTTTCCGTCAATATCTTTTACTGTTTCGTGACAGTTTTCATTTTAACTGATCTACTACAGCGTATTCTTTTGAGAGCTTGAGTAACTCTTTCCGAATAAATAGAAAAAAATATATGATTAAAATTTTTAAATAAATTTTCTAATAATTTGTACATATTTGTTCATAAATATTTTGAATATCTCTTTTTTAATCTAAAATTTCTGAAAATTTAAGCATTTTCCGACAAAAAATATTGAAGTAGCTTAGAGATTTCTATTACAAAAACTTCTAAATTGCAATATACATACATGTTAGAAAACGTATAAATATAAAATGTGAAACTTAATTAGTCTGAACTTTAAATCTAAAAATTTGTGTGTAAATAGTACAGAATTGAAATCCCATAATAACATTTGTATTAAAGACGTTATAATAACTGGTAATTAAAACGTATAATAATAGATACAATGCAATGTATAATTTTCAACAAATTTGGCTATTATAGTCTTCAAAATTTTGAAATAATTTGCACGATTAACAAATTATCGTTTGCCAAAGCATTAGAATGTTTATTCGTTTCATTGTATTTTTATCGCAGACTTAATCATATTATTTTATTATGCAATATATGGTGGACGTTAATAAACTTTACGGCAAGCTGTCGCATTCTAATAATGCAGACAGAACTTTGTTTATTGCATTAGTTATTCGATAAACAAACAATTACAGGTGTTGTCAGATCCTTGCTAATCAAACATCATTTTGTTTGTTAATTAACGTAAATGTGGATTCCCGTAAATCAAATTGTTCCTTAATTTCATAAAAATGTAATTTATATTTACATAAAACAAAATAATGTAAGTATTCTTCTCAACGTTTGTTTTTTCATAATTTGTTTCATCAATTATTTCAGCAGTTTTTTCATTTATGCAAAAATAAACTCACATAACATATATATGTCTATTATTTTTGTGGATTGTTTTCACACTGTCAACAATTTACTTAAAATTGTGATATTTATTTAGGGAATATAAAATTATATCTGCATTCTTATAAAAAATAGCAAAACGTTAGGAAGGAATAAATGATCTCTATATTATGGAATACATAATGTGCTCAGTATACATGACATAAATACATACAACGGAATTTAGCGATATTATTGATAGCAAAAGAGGCTCATTCGGATTTACTGATACTGACTTCATTAGAAATTGAATCTAATTTAAGTTTTGTGCTGGTTCCCTCTACGCCAGTGAATCGACAATGCTCTATTGTTGCACCGAATCTAATCTCGGATTTATTTCGATGCAAGAAGCACGTAAATCAGCGTTGATTATTGTATCGAGGTAAATTCACGTTAATCTGCATATACACACATGTACATTTTTGTTTTTCATTATTACTTTCAATGCTAACATTAACGATACTTTTAGTCAGCTGTTAAGTTAGTTCTATTAAAGTTAAAGACATAGAAATAAATTCTTTTCTTTTTAAATAAATAATCAAATGCATTTTAGCAAGCTTTTTTTTATATTTATACATTTTTTTCAGTTTATCTTTTAGGCAAAAAAGTACGTGATGATAAAATTGCGTTAAATAAAATTTTCACAATGAATTCAGTCTCAAGCCTTGATAATTCATATAAAATTTTTAAAAAAATAAATAAATAAACTGCATGCATTCTTATTACAAAAGATTTTATATAAAAATCTTCGCTAATTTGTAGTTGTCAGTAAAATGAAATATAATAATTGTTCTTATTATAATACTAAATGATAATAAGTAACGGGCAAAGTAAAAGTCAACACGTTTCTTTGAAATTAACAAAAGAATATATTTCAATTAACAAAGATAAAATTACATAACGTTATGTAATTTTACTTTTGTTAATTGAAATATATTCTTTTGTTAGTTTCAAAGAAACGTGTTGACTCTTACTTTGCCCGTTACTTATTATCATTTGGTTTGTATAGAAAGAGTCCTTTGATTTGTTACTTATTATAATATATATTATAATAAAATTTAATATGTAAAATAACAATAATATACAGTCTCTTATTGAGTTGACATTTTCAATGCAAATTAAAAATTCAGATGTCACTTTTTAGTATAATAATTGTTATAATTTATATAATATAACATTACAAGTTATTATAAAAATCAAAAAAAATTTTAAATTATACAAGCTTGTGCTAATATATTTACTGCTAAGCTTTATCTTTTAACTTATTATTAAGATTTACAAAACATATTAATATTTTAATTTTATGGACTCCGCATTTTATTTTCTTCTGCATCATCTTAGAAATAAAATGATTTATACATGTATCGATATTGTGAATACTTAAAAAACATTATATTTATAAATGTACTGAACACGGTTACAATAAAATTTGAGGAACAATTTTATATTTCTTGAGTCCTTGAGATCTTTATTTTGAAACATTTTTATCATTTGAAAAATTTAGAAAATTCAAGCTGTGAGATCGTTAGAATTCTTTAAAACAAAGTCTAAAAAAAAGTCTTCGTATTTCTTTTCTATATGAGTAGATAAGCCGCACGAGTGTTCAGTAAATCTGCAATCAATAGATAATAAAAATAAAAGACATCCATACGAAATATTTATATCAAACCCAAATAAACATCATATATATGATATTGCAGTTGTTTGTTTCTATTTTGATGAACCGTGTATTATAGATGCTAATTTCAAGGCACAAGCGTTTTCATAAAAATTAGGAAATTATATATAGATAATATAAGACGTATTTTAACTTATATTTTTAGAAAACTGTTAATTGCGCAAAATATTAATATTGCGAGTGTTTCAAATCAAAAGAGAGCATGTTAGTTACAACTGAGTTTTGTATTCTTTTCATTTTCGACTTTAATCTAACGCATAAATCTATTACAGCTCCCTCTTCTTTTTGACATTTATTTCTTATTTGTATTTTTACTTATGATTTGTTGCAAGTACACAAACTACCAGAAATATATACATTTCCGTGACTTAATCGATCATTCAAAATTAAGAAAAAGTAAAAAAGATCACGGAAACTTTCGTATAGAATACTCACAAGAAATACGAATGACTGAGAAATTAAGTAAAGTAATGAATTAATTGATTAATAGAGAAAGAATTTCGAATTTAAATAGATATGTATTGTTATATGTTTCAGTAAAGGCAAAATTTGTTTGTCAATATGTCACCTTTTTCCTGTATTTATTCACTTAAATGAAATTTTATTAATTATAATTGTAATTGTTAATATATTACAATATATTATTATGTATAACACGGACATTTATTTAAAAGTAAGATTTTTAGTGAACTAGTAAAATTAAGCTGATAGTGAATAATAGCTTTTATGACAAGTTTTTATGATAAGTTGAGCTCTCAAATTACTGATGTACGTCAGAGAAAATTATAGATGCTAATGGATTATAATAGCAAAATATTATGATCAGTATAATAAATTAGTTTTTCGTAGAAAATAATATTATGTTTCTAATAAAAAAGATAATCGAATATAAATGCATTATACTACAAATACAATTATTACAAATAATTACGTTAATCATGAGTTTACATACTTTTAATTCTGTTTTATTTTATGCTATTTAAACTGATAAATATAATTATTAGTTCCAAGTGTATTTTAATTGAAGCGCATTTTAATCGGAAAAATTTATACATCCTTTTGACAGAATTAATTCAGAGGTAATTTGGCATGGATGAAATTGGAAGGTAGCAATTTCCACTACGTACTATACACAGGATGTGCTATACGCGTTGCAAAATGTCAGATATGCATTCTGGCTGGAATTGGAAAATTGCGCGTTCTACGAAATTTTTATACGTACCGATAAAAGTAATTTGCTATTTCGTTATTCTGTATGATTCGAACAGAATAAATTGAAATAAACAAATATGACGGAAAAATTTGCTGCAGTAAACTTCTAGTTTTAGAAAGATTAGCTTCATTTAAAATATATTGGATGCTGTACACATTAATTACCTCTGCAATATTATGTGCAAAAAGATACAAAGATATTCTTGGTATTAAATTATATATTACATATAAATCGTAATTATTGATTGATTTTATTAACAGTTTAATCAATTATTATTATAATCTCACAAAAGTAATATCTTTCGTCCATGTTACAGTTTTTTAGATCTATAAAATTAGATTAGATTATAATTAGTGTACAGAATCTGACGATTCTGTATAAACTTTTAAATTTTGTAATTTATTAATATTATAGTTTTATATTTGAAAAATGTATAAATTCTTCATAACTAAATATAAATTAATCAATACATGATATGTGAACTCATGACATTTCTAAGTTTGAATCACAAAACATTTTTATTTTGATTATATATAATAATATATTAATAAACAAATATTTGTTACAAAAACTTTCCATTAAAATTTTAATTATTAAATTGATTCTTATCACACACAAATTTCATTTATTAAATTGAAATTATTGAATTGGTATTATTATTAAATAACGAGCTGAAAAGAAAGACCTTTCATCAAACAGATTAATCAACAGATTATTGCTGTCACAACTTGACGAATTTAATAATGATGAGTCTGCATATTATATTGCAATGACATGCTGGAGGTCCATCGTAAGCGGAACAAAATAAAATAGATTGCCGAGAAGAAAGATTGTGAAGATTCCTTTAAATTGTCGAGACGAGCATCGTCTACGCTCTTATTCGTCTCCGCCGTGCCACAATCGCCATTAATGGCTGAGCATCTCTCGACCTGGAAACTTCGGCTTGTAAGACTGAAAGATATCACGCGGAAGGAAAATTTTCTATAGAAACCGCGCAGCTTTAATCGCGCAATATTAACGATTGAAATTCTTTTTAAATGCAGTCATGATTTATAAAAGTATCGCTTTCGGTGCGTAAGAGAAATGAAAAAAATGAATAAAGAAATGGAAGAAAAGAAGAAAAAAAAAGAAAAAAATATTATATATTCTGAGTTAAGTAATCTAAATTTTCTGGAACAAATAAACATAATTAATTATAATACATTAAACCAAAAAACAAGATTAATTGCTCGTGTTAAAAATTATAATTGGATATTTAATTTTCTAGTTATATATGAGGAAAAATAATCTCTCTGACAATTTTGTATAAGATTATAGTCACTTCAATTTTAATGCAATTGTAATGATATTGTGTAATATTACAGTAATGCGATAGAAATGAAATAAAACAATTTTTATGTTGTACATATTAAAACCAATGACGGAAACTTTGAAAAAAGCTCAAAGGTACCTAGTACACTGAACTTTGCTAGCTTGAAACTCATGTTGAAAAGTCATACTTCAAAATACTTACGATGCGACATTATTGATCACAAATATCACTAAATATCTTTTCCAATTTTATTACAAGTTCGTATTCTTTTACTGATATAAAAAGACTACAGTCTATTGATGCTACAAATGCAAGCATTTTTTAATTGACTAATTAGTGCAATTCTTTTTTTTGATTAGTCAATCAAATGCTTTTGTAGCGCCAAGTGGATCGCACCCAAAATCAAAAATTTTAAAATATAAATTTATGTATAAAATTATTTATGTATAAAATTTTAATTTTTTGATAAGCAAATTTAGTAAAGATATTTTAATTTGAAAAATCTTTCTATTATTTTTTATTAATGACAGTTTAATTATTTGCAAAGTTTAATTGCTTTAAGACTACAACGAGAAAGTTAATGTTATAAACATTATGTATTTTTCATTACTATTTGCTGCTAAATTTTTTAAATAAATTATAATAGCAGAAAATTAACAATTTGAGATAGTTAGTAATAAAGTAATATATTAATTAATATTATATTATAAAAAAATAAACTCTATAAATAAGTTACCAAAATATATGTTGTGCATCAAGTTCTTTTAATATTATTAATAGCGTAATAATATGAGACGGTAACATATATATCTACGTATTACGACGATTTCAAATTGCATCTTCGAGGACCAGATACTTAATGAAAATTTTCCATTAGGCACTGTATGTGCTAGCGCTATTATTCTGTACACCCTCATAGTGCCGTCTATCAATGCCATTTACGTCGGTATACGACTATTTGCTGCGGGAACGAAATCGATAATCCGATTTCATTATCACATCGTAGAGACCAGCTACGGTTCTATTAACTAGCATGCATGTCAATCCCATAAATATACGTCAGCGCGTACAATGGCACAAAATTATGCTGCCGAGAATTTGATTTCAAAATACAGTTCAATTTATCTGACGCTTTTTGTTTCCATTAATTACAAATTGGCAAAGGACGTAAAATAAAAAAAATACTATTTTGCTCACATTATTGAATTTATTTCACTTTCAGTATTTTTTTATTTGTAATAACTCTAAATCTATAATTTACGTGATCTAGAGAAAGAAATTTTTTGTTTAGCTCTTTTAATAAAAATTTTTTACAAGCTGAATATCTGATAAATCTGAATACTTAAAAAAATAAAAATTATTATAATTGACTATGCGAATTTTCTCTTTTTTTTAGATTATCTATTTAGATAAGTTATTTTGCACTCTTAAGAATGTACGATTGATCACTTGCTGGGTAGGTGGTGAGGAGGATACGCTATTGTCCTTCATTGGTAATATCAATCCAATATGAAAATCTTTTAATAATAAGGAAAGCTAATTTATGATTTATTAAAATTAAAAGATAACATTGATTGCAAATTTTTAATTATAAATCATAATATTAATATTCTATTATTAAGAAATGCAAGTAATTTAATGTTTTATGTTCAATGATTATCGATAACTTGGTAATATTGTATTCTGAAAAATGAGATTGGCATTTCTACTCGAAACTTTTTGCGCATTAGTAATTGATAGTTAATAATTGACAGTTAATTGAAATTAAAATATTATTTTCATATACGTGTTTTACAGTTATTTTATACGAAGATGCTTCGTTATAAAGGCAAATTTATAACTAATTTATACCAAATTTACAACTAATTAATAATTATTTTACACTAGAGAAAAGAATTTTCATATATTTTAGTACATATATTTTTAAATATATTTTACTGCAATTTTTATAGTAATAGTTGCTATAGCTTTCTTAAGTTAAAAATAAATTATAACAATAAGTTATAAGCAAGAAATATACAATCACACATGTGTCATAGGATGAAACTAGCCGCAATCTAACCTAACGTCGGAAGTCAACATTGCTAAGTTTTTCGCGTATATTTCTTTAGATACTCAAATAGACATGCTTTCATCAATTTTTTGCTTGTATATAAATCAATTACGTAGTGAATAGAGTTAAAATTCTTACAAGGATGTAAAAAAAAGTTTGTTCTAACTATTTATATGCTTTTTATGTAGATAGAAACATTTTAAAAGCAAGTAATTATGTAATGTATCGATAATTTAATGCATTTGCCATAAGACACTAACTCTATCTCTAACTTAAGCTTTAACTCTAACTTTAGCTCTTTTTTTCTTAAAAATTACACGGTCAATCGGTGATTTGAAATTTTAACATAGTATTAGTATTTTGTTTTAAATAATATTCTGTGTAATTTTTAGATAGATTTAGATAATTTTTAGATCGAAGCATTTTGATTTTTTTGATCGTACTTTCTTAATCTACAATTTCATTTACAATTGCTTAAATAAAAAATTATGATCCATATTTATATCTTATTTTTATCGTTAAATGCATTAATTCATTTCCGAAATTTTATAATAGATGTATTTATTTGTAAACTGTATGCTAAATGCGTGTGTTTATCGATAAATTAAATTTCAAATAAAAAAAATCCTATATTCTCAATCAAAGCAGATTTTAGTGCTTAAGTATATTTTTTTTGTGTGAATTTATATATATTCTATAGATATATCACGCGCTGAAACGTTTTATGAATTTAAAACCGCATTTATGAGCAGAATCAGAATAATAATATCACTTATTAAATTGAATAAGCAATTTTATAATTTTTTTATGTTAATAAGCATCTTTTAACAAGAATATTAGTTGTTGATGAAATTTTATATGAATATGTTGATGAAATCTAAAAACTGCGAATAATTTAATGCGATAAATTGCCTCGGCTGAGAATTGAATCCGAATCTTCCGCTTGCCGAGCGAATGTTCTCACAGACTACCGAGACAAATTAAATATCGATTATTATCGATAAAAGTGAATATTGACTTATATAATTAACATCGTACTTAATTATTATTTTATGTTATCAATTAATGAAACAAATGTACGTATATTTTTGCTTATCTTTTCAATTTACGGAAAAATATTTTTTGCCAATAAACACACATATAATAAATATTAAATATTTACATGCCTAAACCAACGACGTTTCGAAAGTACAGTCTTAAAATTACCAATCAGAATATGGTGACTCAAATCAAGAATAATTTCCAAGTTAAATTATTAACTTGTTTTTGATGTTTTTACTTAAATACGTTTTCATTTTACAAAAAATGAAAACAATTTCAAGAACCGGCCATCTTGGTTTGCACCAGTTAAATCAACAATGCGCTTGATATCAAATCTCTTGACAAAACCGACGAAATACCTAGTGGGAGAAAATATATCAATAAATAAAAAAATATCAGAAAGTTTGGTTTGTTTAGCCAGTCCGTTTATTTTTTTGAAAACATGTGGCTTATGTAAATCTATGGGTTTATTGATCTATAGCAACTGTTTGAGGTTGTGTGTAAATCTACAAAACTAAGTTATGAAATAGTCAGTAACGTTTAAGCGAGTTCAATTTTCCATATTTAGTATATAAATATTGAAAAAAATTTTCCTGTTCGGAAAATTGCAATACAATTTACTATTACTACTGTTACTAGCAAAATTTTGAGGATTTGTGTGGAATTTTATTAGTAACAGTAAATAATACATTAAAATCACTAAAATTATATTAAACTTATTTTGCCTATTTAAACAATATTAATCTTTAGTGATAATTTATGTAACAGCGGTGTAAAGACTCTTTATGTATAAATAAAATAAACAAAATAAATGGCGAAAAAGAGTCGTCGCATAATATATATAATTAAAGATAATAGTCATAGATACATAAAATAAAATAAAAAGTACAACGGTGTATATTAAAATATAAAACAAACAAGTTTTGGCTGCTGGATTGAGCCCTCCTCAGATGTAAAAAAAATATAACATAATATAAAAGATATAAAAGAATACTACAACAAAAAAATAATAAATCGATAACATTCAGTGACGCAACATTTTTATTAATTACATATTATGCGACGACTCTTTTTCGCCATTTATTTTGTTTATTTTGATAATTTATGTATATGTATATCTTATTAGATAAAATATATAAGAGAATACATGCAAATTTGACAGCAATCATGTACATTCTTGTGCGATAAAGTTTAATACCTTAGTGCGTGACTACCGCGAATAAATATGAAGCATTGGTGACATTTGTGTTTCCATGTAATTTCCATGGAAATTACAATCACGCGAGTAACGTGCTAAGGTCTCCTACAAGCAGATGACCTCAGTATTAACCGAGATCACGTTTTACGCGTGAGGCTAACACAATTATCATGTTGTTCCGGTCGTCCGTACCTACTCTAGGTGTGGTATTCTAATACGAATATAATAATAATGCAAATGTAATTGTGAAAAATTTGATGAAAAGTACAGAAAACCAAATATGATTTACAGGAAATCCGATAATAACGACGTCAGAAATTACATAACGGAAAATTATCTACTTTGTTACACATATTTCAGAATGTATAACTAGAACGTACAGTATTGCGAACAATATGACATGTGTCATTTTACTACCAAATGGAAACTGTCAAAAAAAAAAACAAGTAAAATTTTCAGTTAAAATAAATTTATATGAAAATAATTTTTTAAAGTTACAATTTTTGAATTATTTACAATGGCATTTGCTTTTGTAGAAATTAAATATACGAATAGCTACAGTTAAAACTAGTTCTAGGTAAAATATTTTAAACAAAATTTTATCACTTGGTGTTTTTCTATTTTTCTATGCTTTCTATTTCTCTTTGTGTACACGTAAATTCAAAATATCCGATATTAAATTTAATAATTAATGCTTTGACCCTCTTGTTTAACAAACATCAATCCTAAATTTATTATGGAATTTATTAACCTTTTCAGACCTGATTTTATTGGACCCATGTTAAAAAAATGTTTTAAATTCAATTTATGCGACTCTTAATAAGTAATTTTTATACTATAAACAATTACTTTTATTTAAAATTTTAACTATTTTTTAAATATATGCATTATTGTGGACATCAGTTCTCAGATGATGTCGATAGAATTAAATAATTTCAACGGATAGTGTCTTTAAATGTACATTACAATATATGCAGGATCTGAAGGGATTAAGCTGAGATTATATTTTTTAATATATTTCAATGAAAAGCCTATTAGCTGGAGGTGTGATCAAAATTTTAGCGTGTACAAAATGCACTACTATAAAATATATGGATAAGGTTACAATAAAAATAAGTTAATGGCAATCTTTACATAATCTCGAAAAAGCAATCTTTAGTAAATTTTCAACAAACATTTCATTAACACATACAATGACTGCGTATTCCGAGAAATGATAATTTCAAGGAGAACAAAATGTAACTGCAACTTAAATATCGATTAAAGTTAAATACTAATTAATTAATTATTAAGCAGTCGTTAAATAATGTAGGGTAAACAAAGTTCTCTTATGATTTTATCCGATCTCGATTTCTAAGTGAATCAAGCTTGTTGAACATTATTGATACAACTAGACCGTTCTCTCTGGAATTCTCTTGATCTTCGTAACCTAGAATCGACAATTCGGGTCTCTGGGTCTCTCATCGAAGTTTCGTCCGTCCTCTCTCTCTCCTCTGGCTTCCCTCTTCATTTCATCCCCAATGGCAATGTGTAGTGTGAACGCACCCGTACGCGCGCAGGGTACGGCATGGAAGCAGCAGGTATATACCCGGCCTGGCAGGAGCGTAGGTGAGCTAAAATAGATCGATGGATGTTGCTGCGCACGCAAGTACCTCCGGTTGTACCCCGCCTGCGAGGTAGGGAACAGCGCACCACGAACCTCGATGGGTAGGGCGGCATCGAGAAGTAGCTGGTGGGAGTCACTGAAGAGGGTGGAACAGCCAGAGGGACACTATGGGAGAGAGGGGAATATAGAAACGTGGAAGGAGGCAAGCCGTGTTGGAAAAATGGGAGGGTGAATGTGAAGAAGGAAGCAAGACGATATTGAGAAATAGAGAAGGTGAATTATGAAGGGAGAAGCGTGATGTGATGTCTAAAATGGAAAAGAAAGAGAGACGAAAAAAAAAGAAAGACAGTTGCTGGCAAGACACTTTCAAGAAAGAGAGATGGCCGAGAAAAGTAGGAGTGCATCGGGGGCAATGAGCAGAAGAAAGATAGTGATGCAGTGCCTCGAAGCGAAAAAGGGAAAGGTATACAAACGGTAGAGACGAAGAAGTCTCTGTGGAGGAAGCGAAAAATAAGGCGGGTAACGGAGATTGAAACGAGACGGATAGTCCGAATTTTGAACAAGAGTGAGATGGATGACCTGCGAAGAAGGGGAACTATCTAGGAGGGAGAGAGATACGCTGGGGTGAAACCGGGAGGGTGCAACTGGTGAAAGTGGAAGGAGTGAAACGCGAGCGGATGGGGGAAGAGGGAGAGAGGCACGCGACGACATCTCACCTGTTTATCAACCCGCCAGTCTGGTTTACGCGCCCGGTCATCCGCCGACTCTACAAGTGGCTATTCCACTTCGACTCTCGAACGAACACGGATTCGTCTAACTCTTTAGCTAACTCCTTATTTAGAACGCCGATAATATTTGGAGATCGCGGAAGTACGTGCGGTTAATATTGTAAAGACGTTACGTCGTGTCACGATTTGCCTCGACGGATCTTGCTTCTCAGTAGCTTCTTCTCACCATCGTCGTCGAACGTGTCTCTGCGTAACGGTGAGTAATCGGAGCCTGCGTTTAGTTCTGATGCGAACTAGGTCACCAGTGACACCACTAAATCGCGCGGTCGCTTCCGGCCTTCGCCGGATCAGATGGCAAAGACTCCATTCGGAATTTGAGACGCGCGCGCGCGCGCACTCCGGATTGTGTTGCTTGCGTGTTAATTATTTATACATTTAGGAACTCTGACAATTTTGTGTGTAATTGTTTTAATTGTCCATCCCGTTACAGCGTAACATTAACATGACGCGGATGGTGAATCAAAATTAATGCTGGAAAAAACATTGAAATTTAACAATGCGTTCTGGTAATAATGATTAATTCTTCGGGGAATTGATTGTCTTCCGTTCCTATTATTTTCTCTCGTAAAAAAAACTTGTTGTATTTTTTTGGAATTTGATGAATTGATATAACAAAAGAAAAATCTTTAGAAATTGGAAACACACGTTTACTAGCAATTCTGACACATCATCTATTAACTTCAACTGTTCGTTCGACAAAAAGCGATTGTTTTGTTGGAGCAAACATCAATAGAAAAAGTTGTGATCGAGTTTGTCTTTGATGTGTTCCGGTTGTTTAACTTGTTAAATAAAACGAACGAGACGAGACATATAAAAATCACATTCATGTAATAATTATCGCATGACAATACATCTTTCAATAATTTTCCGTTAATTATTTATTGATTCCGTTAATTAGAAGAACCTACAACTTTTTTAATGCAATTGAAAACATCTTTGAATAATATTAGATACAATAATAATGGGCGTTAATTAACAAAACGTGACAGTTAACGGTCACATTAACACGAATCCTATCTCCATGAAACACATACACGATTGAATGGCATAGCGAGTAGTGAGAATCAACGTACTGTCGGACATGTTGAAGATTATCACTCTCTATCTGAATTGTCATTCGTGGGTCGATGAACAGATAATGTATCTTGATAGGAATGCCAATGCAATATGGACATAGATACGGCTTTTTTCATGATATATTGCCTAATATTAATATGTTTGTTCAGTGAATTGTGTATGTCTTACCACAATTGAATTCTCACTACCATAAGAGCACGTAAAATATTATAT
>NW_017304428.1:1599321-1603241 GCF_001594115.1 Trachymyrmex septentrionalis | reverse complement strand
TATATATATATATATATTTAACTATTAACATTTTATATTAAATAACATTTACTTTTTACAATTACTTTAAAAAATTTCGGTCGTTTATCATCAGTAATCATCAGAATGCTACTGAAAACATAATACGATATTAAAATGATCTCTATGAATATTTATTTAAGAAAAATAATAAAAGAATGTTTACTCACTAAAGAAATTTGTACTTTGAAATCCGTAAGGAATATTATATAAAGTAACTTACATATCGTATTTAAGGAATGTTTTCTCTTCAATTTTTATTTGATTGCTTACAATATAAATAGTAAGATTAAAAAACATTTGATATAACAGTATAATGTATAAAAATCTTTTATTCGAAGAAACATATTGCACGTTTTATTTATATATATCATGCAAGTTTAAATAAGTTTAAATAAAATTATAAAAATGTTTTTACAATTATATATAATAATATGTAATATTTATAGTTATAAACAATAACATAGGGCATTTTTTATTTATGTAAAAACAATATATTGAAATAAAGTTAAAATGCTGGTATCTAATAGATACCGGTTCATCAAGTTTTTATTTGTAATTTAATAACTATATTCATATGTTCTGATGTTTCTGCGACATACAAAATTACATTCAGCATTATATTTATTTGTTGATCCTTATAACGCGAATTAATCAATTTATCATTAAGGTTGCCGCTGACGAGATTGACATTTCAACAAAATCTAATCAACATATGTGGTCGTCACCTCACCTCAGTGAATAAAAATTAACTGCTGTAATATAAATCATCGGATATATCAAGTTTGTTATAGTTGAATGCAAACTGCAAACCATTAAAGTTATTAACTTGTTTTTTAAAGGATCATCCATTACGCAAGTGCGGAATTGAAATTAATCAACAACATAAAGCACAGTCTTCGTTAAAAGCGCGAGGTCATCCTCATGTAGCGTTTGTTAATTAAATAATAACCGAACGAGTAATCACTCGTGGCTCAATGGGGTACTATGCGCGAGTCCGAAGTGCAAAATAGCTCTCGTAGTCTTCCTTTCGCAATCGATTGTGTTTACTTGTCAGTGATGAAAACGTTTTTGACGAGATGAAAGATGTCTGTTGGATTATAAAGATCCGTTTCCATGCAACGATCTAATATATGGAGTTTTTATCTTTTTTTTTGTGTCGGACGAGTAAGTTCAAGCGAGAAAAGCTCTATAAATGGATAAAAAACTGCGCAGCAAAGAGGTATTAAATGGAAGATGTAATTCTGAAATTCGGATTTAGTTGCACGGATTTACGCGTTAAAATTTGCGCAATACCTATATTTAAAATTTTGCGACTGCCGTAAAAAATAGGATCGCTATCATGTGGCAAAATAAAGAAAGCATTATTTTTTTATATTGTTTTTATATTGATCAAAAATGAAATTAAGAGGAAAATTATAAGGGTAATGATTATTTTAATATTAAGGTGTTTAGAAGATGTCTGTAGAATTACGAATGATAATAATTACGAATGAAAGATGAGTCAAGTTTTGCCCATATAAAAAAATTTTTTTAATTGAGCTTATCTATATACTTTTTAAAATTTTTAATTTTTTGCCTACAGGAAGAATATGTAAAAAAATTATATAACTGAGTTAAAATGTATAAGTTTGTAATATTTTTTTGTATTTTGTATTAATATAATTATTTCGATTTCTATGTATAGATTTTACAAACATATGCATAAGATTATTTAGTTTATATACGCATTTCTGCGAAACATACCGATAAATGAAAGATAGCGGAAAATTATATATTCTGTAACACATTTTATTTAATATTTTCCTTTGAGTTAAAAAATGCATTAGTTATTATTATATATTAATATTTATATAAATTGGAATATTAAATAAAATCTTTTTTTAAGTATCAACGAATTATATATGTATATACATATATATGTATATATATTCGAGAAATGAAATTTTTCATGAATGCGTAAAATATTTGCTTTTCAAATATCTGGATTTAGTGAAACGATAAGTCGATTTACGTGCAATAATCGGCTTTGAACTCGGAATGAAGGGATGAGACATAATTATTTATTTTTAATAATAATCTTCCGTTATCTTTTGTCTGTCGATATGTTGCGATAATGTACAGATAAATTACGAAATGAATGATGGCTGAAAGCTCTAGTGATTATTATAAATAAAAATATGTGGAAATCTTCAAATCTTTGATATTGGAAAAAGAATCTCTTCATCAAAAATTTACCGTCGACTGAAGCACGGTGGAAAACTGATGGGGCGTATCCGCGAAGAGATTTCCCTTTGCTCAATCCACTAAAGAAAACATACTCGTTGATCTGATGTATTCGGTTCTGCAGAAACCTATTCGTAGTATTTCCGCAGCTTTAGAAAGAGGATACTGAACTAAGCGAAATAAATTCTACGATCAGACTCAGATTTAATGTAACGCCAGAATTTTCCTTCAACTTTCAACTCACTTCTGGAATCACGTGTCTTCATTCAAGTTCGTTCTCTGAAAAAATGATTTAATTTAGGAACCTAGGAATGGTCCAATTCCTGATAAATCTTGGCAGTTTATAAAAAAAACGGATTTTTCTTTATCTTTCTTTGAGTTATTTTTAATAACTCGTTTATTGTAGAACGTCTTTTCTAAAAGTTTATATTGGTCGAATAAATGAAGCAAAATTGTAAACGATGGTATAATTTTATGTGATATTTATTCGAAATACTTATTGAATATATAATATATTGCTGTGTGATATACATTTTACACTACATTACTAGCGCATATAACATAACAACTATATTGTAAAAATTTCTTAACAACGATTTTTCTTTGAAATAATTACGTAATAATATAACCAAATTGATAATAATATAACCATATGTGAAAGTTACAATATAATTAAAAATATATTTTGTAATGTTTTATGCAATTGTGAAATATTTAACGTAAATCGATATCTATATTTTTGAATACACAATTACAAAATTACATTATGATTGTATAATTTTGTTATTAAATTTCCCCCGCGAGCTTATAATTATACATATCTGGATATATATATATATATATATATATATATATATAAAATATTGTTTTTATTCCTTATTATCATGCAAGACGGAGATATCGTCTACGAGAGGGTGAAAATGCTAATCATGGCTACTTGGTCACTTATCCTAGGATTATATTGGGTAAACCAAAACCTAAGGTTTTCTCGTTTGCTCATAACTTCCGCAGAAACAATAGCTTTTGTTCTATCTTATCCTCTTGAAATTTAAAAACAATATTGAAATTATAGATAAGTAATTTTCATAAAAGTAATTAGATTTTAATATATATACGATACTATACGTGAAAATTTTATGTGTGGTAACATTTTTTTAAGATTTTTTAAATATTTTTCTGCTTTTAACATTAGAATTAGTACCTACTATGGAATTTTTCTAATTTTAATTTTTAATTTTTACTTGATTATTGAAAAATTAAAAATTTGAGAAAAAGGCTATTTAAAATTTTTGTAAAAATTTATTCAGAACTGCAAGTATTTTGACGAAATATTTTTTTGTTTTATTATATTTATATTAAAAAGAGATTTATATTTAAAGATTTATGTTTTTCTATAACTATGATAAAAATTTTTTATTAACAACAATTTCATTCCTATAAATTATTTCATGAAAATTTGCGTAACTATCGTAATACTGGATCACTAATGTTGGAGTCGTCCCAGGTTACATTTTCGTGAAGTTAAACTCTGTTCCAAATTCTACTGGAAATTTCACTATCGGTGGCTGGCTGATGACGCTTTGAGGTCTGCAAAATTGTTAATTTACGCAAAGTGCATTATAAATCTGCAATATGACCTCTCCTCTCTCTCTCTCTCTCTCTCTCTCTCTCTCTCT
>NW_017304428.1:1584235-1598963 GCF_001594115.1 Trachymyrmex septentrionalis | reverse complement strand
CTCTCTCTCTCTCTCTCTCTCTCTCTCTCTCTCTCCCTCCCTCTCCCTCCCTCCCTCCCTCCCTCTCTCTCCCTCTTTCTTCCCCTCCCCCCTCCCTCTTTTCTAATTGAGCTTTTTGAGCCGAAAACGATTTCTGTACATGGCGCGCTTGGAACAAATAGCTAGTGATTCGTTCTTCCATCTTTATGATGGTCTATACCAAAATAGGGAAAGAAGAGAAAGAGAAAAACGAGAGAGAAAAAAGTTTCCAATGTTGCGAATACGATGGATAATGGGAAACAGCGAGAAAGCTGTCCGCTACGTATAAAAAGGTAGGGAAATCTCTCCGCGTTAATTTTTCTGAATATTTTTTAGTAGTTATATTGCTTCCTCGTAGACAATGTTGCGTCGTAATAATGCTCGTAGCATGGATGTAACAATGCGATATTTCAGAATTCTCGCGAAGAGGTTCCTTGGGGAATTGCGCACAACTTATTCAACGTCGAGAATACTGCCGATAGAGTGTTTCTCTAATGGAAAATCGTTTTGTCTTTCAACAGATTACTCAACTGAAATTAATACTGCACGTTTAAAAGCTGTGACTTCTATTGAAGTGTTAGATGTATGTATAAAATATTACGAACGACAAGCAATTGTACAAAGCTGATATAAATTCTAGTTTTAACGAGTTGCTTTAGTTTGAATTTATAATACATAAATATTTAAATTGTTGAAATAATATATTTTTAAAATGTTATTTTATTTTTTTAAACTGTCGTTTATAACATATGAAAAAATACAGTGATTTTTTTTTTAAATTAGAGAACATGTACGATTAAATACTACTAAAAATATTAAGTGCATTACATAAGTACATATATATAATGAGATATAGGTACATAAAGTATATACACAGAAGTTGTAATTTTTAGAAATTTTAGAACTCTGTTTTTAAAGTTTTAATTTAGATGGCATCATCATAATCATGCATAAGTATACACACTGCACAAATTTTCCGTATCCGATAAATTTGCTCCTAATTAACAGAAATAACATTAAATATATTTCAAATTTGATCTCATCGTGCTAGTTTCGTTGAAAATGCCCCAGTTCTTCAAACTTTGATTATTCGAGCTTTAATATTAACGATATTCAAAATCCTTGCATACACACACACACGCACACGCACACGCACACGCGCACACACCACACACACACACACACACACACACACACACACACACACACACACACACACACACACACACACACACACACACACACACACATATCTCATGGAAATATATCTCAAAAACAACTTAATTCGAAAATCAACCAAATGTAATAAATTAAATTTAAATAAATTTAATAATGAAATAAAACATTACATTATATTATTGAACTTTACACCATATTCTTTCGACAACTGCTCAATTATATCATACGTATATTGTATATCGGTCTCTATATACACAATTTTCTACCCTGAAGCTTATTATGGCTTTAAGTCTCGCGGGCATACGAAATCTAGCTTATCGCCAGAGCCGGATAATCGTATATTTAAAGCATGCGGGTGCGGTGAATATCTGGTTGAATTAATTAATGTAATTAACAGGCTGCTTGGCAACGACGGAGGGTTGCGGGTAAATTCCGCCACGATGCTGCGTAATGAACACACGACGTTCCTATAGGATGTATCAATGATACGCTAATAATTATAATAATTATAATCACAATTATACAGTCGGAAGTCGGTAAACCACATTTGTTATTGGCGCATGATTGACTTGTACGTGCCGTTCGTGATTGATGATGAATTCCACGAAGCTTGTGGCTATCGATAGAAGTCAGATAACCGAATTGGATTCGCGGATCACAACGAATTTCCACATTATTTGATTATTCGTAAAAAAAAATATTTTGAATATAAACCTATATAAGTTCGGATAATATTATCTCATACATATTGTTATCTTTAAAAGTGAAATGCGTGTTGAAATATTTAACATTCACATTCTGTCATCTCTAAAATATATTTGTATTTGTATAATATATTATATTTAGATATACTTAAATCATTTTTATTTACTTGCACATGTATCTATATGTCAAATCAGTAAGATAATTGCAATAGATTTGTCTCGATGATTTTTCGATGTATGTATATTCAGTATTCACGGCTGACAGTTCGCAGCAGGAAGTTCCGCAGATTCGAATTCGCGGATGTCATATGAGATTTGTGGCTTTGATAATACAGATGTGATTCACACGAAAAATCATAAAAGAACTATTATGATTTTAATAATTTGCGTGTTAAATGAGCGCTGGCATTAAATAGACGATTAAATAAAGATTAGATATACTCATTATTATTTTTCTTGTCATATTTATTATTATACAGAATATACAATTTTAGATTATCTGATAATAAGTGACTGCTATCCTTTTATTATCAATTATGACGTAAATGAGAAGATATTAACATAATTCTTTTTAAATTCTCTTTTAATACTTTTTATCTAATATTTCTGTTTAAACTTACAGTTAAATTAGATTTTATAACACTATCCGATAAAATTTGACCTTTTTTTTACAAGACGACTGTAAGTCATTTATAATATATTTTTACCTGCTAATGTGAATTCGTAGGCAAAATTTAATGATTACTTTATGAGAAAAATGGCGCCAAAGATACAAAAACAACAGTTTTTTTATGATGTTGTAGCACCAGCCCACATCTTTTTTTTAAATTGATTAATATCTCACGAAAATATCAATTTTTAGGTTTAAAATGTATTTTGTTTCATTTTGATTTTTTTAGATATGTAAATTTGAAGATAACTCTTTTCTTACGTAATATGTGAAAAAGGCATTTTGTTCTATCTTAATTTTGTATTATGTGGGAAGTAAATTCTTCTGTGCTTACATAATATAATCGGATTATATTAAATCAGAGACAATTTAAAATTGACAAAATATAATATGGCTGGAATATCATAACCTTTACTGTGTGATGATTCAAGATTATAATTTTCTTGTCATTGTATTTTATCAATTTTATATTGTTTTTTTATTTTTTTATTTAGTATAATCCGATTATGTTGTGTAAATATAAAAGCACTTATTTTTCTACATAATGCAGAGTCAAAATGGAATAAAGTTTTTTTTCTTTGTATTATATATGAACATAATTGTTATATTTTCAGATTATGTCTTGAAAACAAGAAATCATATTAAAACAAAACGAACTGCAATTTAAAATTAAAAATTAATTGCGTAGTATTAATTAAATTAAAAAAAAAAGTAAAATGAAATTTAAATCAAATCCGTCGTTTTATATCTTTTTAACGCCATTTTTATTGGAATTATGACGGCTAAATTTTGATTAACAGATTTGTATTTAGAAGGCAAAAATACATTGGAAATGACTATTGTACACTTATATTGAAAAATAATGTTGGACAGTGTAAGTAAACTTTCTAAATTTTTCTAGAAAATCTTTAATATATCTTAAATATATACAGCTACCTAAAAGAAAATAATGAAAATTTCTAATTTTCTAATTTTATATTAATTAATAAAAAGATCAAACTAAACAACAAATAATCTGTTTTGAGATATTTATTTAAGAATTTAATGTGGAAAATAAACTTGTTATAAAACTGAAATCCATGCAAACAATTCTCTTTAATAAAAGTGTTGAATACGACCGTGAGCTACGCTGAACACGACCCAATGAATAATGCATAAATTCAATTCACGCCTATCGCGCGTAATTAATCTCGACGCTTAATTGAAGCAGAATTGATATGTTCAGTTCAGAAGCGGTGGTAATTTTTGTAGCCTTCTTTGTACGGTATTTCATTCTCTGCTTTTTTTTTTACTTATTTTTGTTTAAGCCTCAAGGAGGTTAATATTACATTGATCTCGAAATGATTATGGCGGTAGAACTATTGGAAAGTTGACGGTTTTAATGTAAAAAACGATGTAACAAAAAATCGAACGCAACTAACTTTCCACCCTAGTCGATAGCTTTTTATCGCTTTCATCGTCGATACGTATTCTTCTCCCAGACTTTTTCTTTCCAATTTTTTTCTCTCTTATATCATATTAATCAGAACATTTTTACTGCGTATGATATTTCTTGCGCCATTTTAAATATTTTGTACATAATACGATTTAATTAGAAAATATAATTTTATTTTTACTGATTATATCTGCTTCCAGTTTTTTCTACAGTAATATTAATGCTTATTTATGTCAGTAAAACGGAATTAACAATGATATGAAGAAGTTCATGTTCAAAATTTAAAAAATGCATTCCAAAAATGGGAACACACGCGCACGCACACGCGCACGCGCGCGCGCACACACACACACACACACACACACACACACACACAATACGGAAGACTCATAGCATTAATCCTTATTCGAATTTACAATTTAATCAGATGATATATATTTGATTGAATACGAGCGAATATAAAATTAATAATTAAATTAAATTATAATTTTAAAAACTAAAAGATAAGTATATAATCAAAACTAAAGATATTTCAAGTTAAATAAATATTGAACGAAAAGAGTTATGAGATTTTTTAATTTAACTAAATTAAATACGCTGATTATGTAACAATATATAGAATAAGTTAAAAGTTGCAATGCAAATTGAAAAATTAATCGTATCGTAGGTACATCATTGTGCTGGGAACGTTATCGGACGTTGATCCAAATGTAAGAGAATGCGATTCACAATGCCACTCCTTGCACAATAACTGTCTGGTTATACGTTGACTTGAACTACTGCTGCAATTTATCACCCGTAGCGCGCTTCCTGAAGCGTTTCTTTTATTAGCGTACAATGTGTCGTAGTGACCGGTTTCTAACACTGACTACTTCTACTGGTATGCGAAATACGTGATTCTGCGGTAGGCAAATTGTTCGAGCGTTTTGGTATCACATGTCGAAAAACGTTTACCGTGCATTTTGCAAATTAATTGCGCTTGCACTGCCATTAATGTTTTTTTATTTTATTGCACATTCTCATGTAGATTGCCTTTAAAACTTTTCTTACAAATTTTTGTAATTAACTTCCACAAGTAATGATATTGAAATAAATAATTCATCAAATTTGTTCATGTTTGACATACGCGCCTTTCCGTTTAATTAACTACATATTGCAAATGAATATAAGCATTTCTTCATTTTACGAGCTATCAAAATATTGTCTACTATTTACATCGAACTGTATATCTACATTTTATTTTTCTATAAGATATAAGATTTTATTATTATCAGAATGAATTTGATCAGATGTTACGCAAAGCAACCGAGATATGAATTAAATATACAATTTGAAATGGGCGAAATTAATTTGCATTTTGAAAGCTTATGTGTGTTTATGAAAGATATTTGAGATATTATTTGAACGCGGATTTGCTCAACAAATAAATATGGCTACTTCAAAAGCGTTTTCCCGTGAACGATAATACGAATTGAATCCTAAATACTCGCTCGTGGCTCGCATTATTGCACCGAGTATTATATTTGATATTGCTGTTACTAAATTCCACCCGGTGAATCACAAAGCTCTATATAAAATTCCTATGCGTTCTCTATAACTCTTCCGCCTACATCTTTT
This sequence comes from Trachymyrmex septentrionalis, assembly GCF_001594115.1. NCBI lineage: Eukaryota > Metazoa > Arthropoda > Insecta > Hymenoptera > Formicidae > Trachymyrmex > Trachymyrmex septentrionalis. The sequence continues at coordinate 1,593,340 of NW_017304428.1, read as the reverse complement.
ACGCGTTTGTTGCACAGATTTATTTGACATACGACCAACACACAGCTACGAAATATAAAAAAAAACAAAGTATTCACATCGTAATGAATAATGTGTGTAAAACTCCAAAATCATTACTTTTTATCTTTTTTATCCTATTAAATTTTTAAATCTTTGAATATAAGAATGTACTCAGTGTATGAAACTCGCATAGCTATTATTCTATTAACACATGACATTGCAATGAATAAATTAGTAGAGGAACTATCAAATTTTCTTTCTACATCTTTTTATTAAATTTACTTTTTATAACTTTCAGCATTTTTTATTCTCGGTGCTTAAAATATCACATTTATATTCAGCAAGCATTTTCGCATAGAAATCACTATTGGTATGCTTCAAGAAAGTTATTATCCAACATTGTCTTCTTTTCGTTAAAATTTTGTTTAGAAATGTGGTACGTGTGAAAGAAATTTGTAATGCATTTAGCATGTAAAACTTTTCTTTGAGTTGTTGATTACACGTGGCAACCGGAAATTTCCATTCGCCTTGTCGTGTCTCGATCTACTCGGTACTCAGACGTTGAAACTTTCAGTAAACGTCGGCCTGAGTCAAGTTTTAACGAGCCTCATGCTCTGTTCTCATCATTCCACTGACGGTCTTTCATACGCGTTCACGCGGAAATTGTTCCTGTAACGAGACGGCCAATTCTTAACGGAAATGTAAGATAATCTGTCAATGAATATTTATACAACACGTTGATATACATATATTGATTACTTCGCACGACAAAATGTATTAATACATTGTGATAATTTTAATGATTGCACGTTTTTTCTTCTTTGCGTACACACATTTTAATATTAAATACATTTTAAATTATCATGAATATACTTTTATTGTATCTATAGAATATAAAAGATATCGTGGAAAAATTATATTATAAATGGACTAAACTTGTTAGTTGATTTATTCAAATAAACTGTCCTGTTTCTAATCTTAATATTAATTATATCGTAATGCATAAATATCACAATAATATTTGTATATAATGCGAGAATATGATGTTTTAAACACTTGACTTCATTAACAGTTTGCGTGATCAACAATAAATAAAATATCATTTTTCCTCAAGAGAAGCTTTCTCATTTCACACGTACATATAGAACACGTCGATCGAAGAAACGAACACGCAGGTCGGCTTGGAGGGTGTGCTCTCTGTGCTATCCCTGGACACAACCGTAATCTGATTTATCCATCTTCCCTGTACGATCAGAATGTTAAGAAGCGCATACTTGAAAATACAGTATATTCACCGACGGTTGGTATAAAATACTTCTGAGTAGCATGAAATAGTTCGATATACGAGGAATTTGGAGAAATACCATTCATAACTTGAAAGGAAGTTACGTCGATATCTGTGGTATTTTAATAGAGTTAGAATACATAATACAAATAATTAAAATGACAAATAAAAATTACTTTATGTCTAAAAGTATAATAAGATTTTTTAATATTGTTTATATTTATTTTTTTTAAACTTTGTGAAATTTATGCGCTATAAATAAAAAGTTATTTGCGATTGACAGAATGGGAAAGGAATACTTAAAAAAAGCTATTTTAATTATTGTCAACATAAAGATAACCAGATACGCATATTTAAAATCTAACGTTTTGAAATATGAAGATTTGAGTTTCTCTCTCCTTTATGTACTTTTTGTCACCATAATTTTAATGATACAGATTTATTACAATTGACATATTTCTTTCATTTCGTGATTGTATATTGAAAACAATTAATAATAACATTGTATATCTGTAAATCCTAAGTTATATACATAATAAGTCTATAAATCTAACATATATATTTTCGAATGTCAAATTTCCATAATTTTAATCTTTGATTGTTAGTTTAACAGCTTGTAACGATAAGCGTTGCAATGTTAATTATTAATGCAGGATGTAAACAAGTGTGTAACAGTACATGTATATTATGTAAATATAATGGTACTGATGTATCGCAATTTATTACATAAATGTATTATGAAATAGAAGGCCACTCGTGGACAGATGTGTAAAATATGGGTTAATTAGATAATGGATGTTCGCTCTGTTACAATATTGTGGGAATCCTATACAATAACTCACGTCACCGTATAGATGAAAATGTATTAAAATTATTCTCTTGCCTCGAGCAGGATTAATGAATATCACTTCTAATTTACAGCACTTTATCTGTTGTATTTGAATTTTCGCCAATTATTGTTTTATTAGACATTAATAATACGTAAACTTTTTTTTATAACTCTATATAGAATATAAATTATCAAGGAAAGTTTTTGTTATCATATTTGACTAAATAATAATTCTATTAATTATTAATTATAAATAAAAATGTATATTATTATATATACATTAGTAAAAGTTGTATTTATGCTTGTAAAAAGCTTTATTATATTTATTATCGTGACTTTATTTAACAGCGCATGCAATTCAATAAAAAGAAGGAAAGTAGTAATGATATTTAGTAAGAAACTTTATTGCTTTTTATTAAAGCTGTATTCTATGCAGTCGCAATTTCCAGTGGAAACTAGTCAAAGTTCGTCTATGACGCCAGATAATTGTCGAGAGTACATTAATCGGGAGAATAGCAGACATTAGTAGAAGTTCATGTGATTAGCCGACTGAGAAATTGCCTCTTTGTTTGTCGCTAACAATTAGAATGTCCTACAGTTTCCCTCGAACATTTATTTTGAATCCTGTCAACTACAGATTACTTTTTATCCATGGCACATGAATCACAGAAAGCTGAAAATATTTCGCAATTTACATGGATATAAAGAACATTTGAATGCGTTTGTGTATGTCCATAAAAAATATTTTTAACTATAAAACTGGGGACATATAAAATACGTATTCAGTTTTTATCTCTGCCACTAAAAATGCATTTTAAACTGGAATAAAAATAATGAAAGTTTATTTGTATGCAATATAGCATTATATTTAATATATTTTATTTTATATATAAAACATTAAAATTTAATGATTTTCACAATTTGCAATTATTTTACAAAACGCATGTATCAAAATATATCTTAAAATGTAGGTTAATTGAGATTCATCGGCACAATATAAACGCATTATTTTAGAGAAAAAAGTTTACTTTATTTCATACAATATAATTTTATTTTATACAATATTACATAGATTAATTTTCTGGAAACAATTACAGATAATTTTAAAAAGCAACACATTGCAAAATATTGTTTTAACTTTAATTAACTTTTTTTATATTCAAATGCATTCGGAGAATTGATAGTTTTTACTGAAAAAAAGAAATTCCATGTTTTCTGCAATATTGCCTTTATCAATCATTCGATTCGCGAATGAGCAGAATGAAGGATGAAAAATGGAAGATTTGAATAGATGAAATAGAACGAGTAGCACAAATCTCTCTCAATAACGAATTTTCCAATAATAGTGCACACAATCAGAATTTTTTAAAGCGAATAGTGTTTTTAATCTATTTCATTTCAGCATAACAATTATATTTTGTAAATAAAAATTTATAATTTATAATTTTAATTTATGATTTATAATTTATGATTCATGATTTCAATTTATATATTTAACGATTTCATAACTAATAATTTACTAGTATTATTTTAATACTGTATTATACTGTGTAGATTATACATACTTGTACTTATACATGTATAAGTAAATTTTTTTAATAACAATTAAATTTAAAATTATTTGATTAATATGATAATGAAAGCTATAGTAATTCTAAATTTGAAATATTATAATTAAAATTACAATTTCGTGAATGAAGAGTCACATGCATATAATGATTATAAAATATATTTTATAGCAGATATCACAGAGAAATTTGCTAATATATATATATAATTTTATGTTTAGAAAATTACGTTCCACGTGCACCTGGCATTTATGTATAAATATATACTTTTAAACGCTCTTTGCAATTGATACACATTTATTAAAACCACATTCAATACTATATAATTTATTGTAGTGTGACCTTATTATTGATTCTCTTTTGTTTTCCACTTATTGTTATCCATCAGTAATTAATTAATTATATTTGTACACGTTAATCGCGTTGTTTGTGTAAAATTTGTATATTTTATAATTCTGTACGTAAATGTTTCTACTCTTTTCTAGAATAGGGCGATTTTCTTGCACGCATTTTTTTTGTTAACGTAACAGAAGACGTGATATAAAACATTGCGCCTCAATTCACTTATAAATAAAGCTCGTCAACACCATGTTTGATTTCCATATTATGAACGTGACCGACGGACATACATTATTTATGGACCCACACAGGAATACACATCGTATATTGGTAGAGCCTTTACCGTAAAAAAATTTACATTCGTATGGGTCGTTACGCCTTTCTGACGACACACGTTCAGTCACATATTGAAATACTCTACATACTCGTATTCCTCATCGCGTGCCCTTATCAAAATGCCTGAAATATGCAATTCACGTAAAATGTAAAATTTTCTGTCTCCATTGATTATTACATATTTATATATTGCATTTACGCCACTATAAACTAGAAACTGGAAATTGCTTTGCTACAACTTTGCAATTTTTAGAGATATTATCGGTAAGATAAGTTTTAAAACATTTTGCAAATAACACATTTATCAATAAAATCACGAATTAATTTTATTTATAAAAGTAGCATTGCTCTTTATTTTTACTATAATAAATTAAGATATATTGTATTGTAAAATACTACTGCGACTAAGCAAAATATAATACAAGTCTGTTATATTTCATTTGCTTGCAATAACGCGCGAGAATGTTATGTTAAACGTATAACTCATGCATTCTAAAGATGTGTGTAGCTTTGTAGTTTTATAACAAAGAAAATATAAACATTTTTGTGAGTATTATAAATTGATTTTATTTTATAGTAAACTATTACGCAATGCTTAATTTTGCTCTATAGAACTTATATTATACAGCTATTGAATTAATTATTAAATATATTTATAGTTTTATTAAAATCACAAAATTTTAATAAATATTATACAAATTATACGTATAGCAGATTGTATACATATGTGCATGAGGTATGATTAAACTGGACGTATTAACTCAAACAAGCATTAAATACAAAACCGCTATTTTGCTGGAACACTGTCATTACGAAACTATTTCTCTGATTAATTAGAGATAACGCAAAAATTGTAGCTTTCGAGATTATCGAATAACTGTTCTAGAAAGTTCGTTACGCAGAAGCGCGTAATTATTTCTCGCCCTGTTACTTGTCAAATACAATGAAGAGAAGTTACTTGATTCGCTCTCTCTTTTTCGGAAATGCGACAGAAACTAATTGCAGAACTAATGGGTTTGTCTTGTATCAACCGTAGAGCTGTCTGCCAGATTCAAGATTTAATCAGAATTCTATAAATTGTTAGTACAAAATTAATAAGAGTCATGAAAAAATGCGGTATTGAATTTCATCTCGAATAAATTTTGCTGTTAAAATCCTGAATAATATATTATGACAGGCATGCCATTTCTAAACTATATATAATATATAAAATAAATATAAAGAAAACTTTTTTCTTTTTTAATATTCAATTTTGACATTTACAAACATTCTTCTTAATTACCTACGTATCCAAACGTTGAAACGTTCATTATATCTGTATTTAACCGTTTATTATTACATATATGTTACGTTATTATAACTTATATAAACATACCTTTTTATTACATATTGTTACAATAATTGAAAATTATACGCGCGTGGCTTGGATAATTATAGACTTATTACTGTAAATTATATTCCAACCATAAAAAAATAAAGAAAAACTGAGTAAAACAACGTCATTCTTAAGCATCTTGATAGTTGAGCAATGGAACATAAAGGAGAGGCAAGAAATAGATAAATGGATAAGGGTGTACTTTGATCGAAGCATAAGCTGACACACCTTCGACCTTCTCACTCCTTCCTTTTTATTACAACATTAAAATATCATATTTGATAAGAAGATATATAATTGGCAGAAAAAGGAAAGGAAACTGTAAGACAAAATAACGCATAGGTAAAAGGAATCAAGCAAATCTAGATCGAGTACGGAAGCTGGAGAAAAAGGGAGAAAAAAAGTATCCTTGAGTGGCGACAATACGGAAAGATGGACGTTGAATGATATATGTATACATATATTGAGGAAGGAAGAGTCTGCGATGTGTTCTATGTAATAGCTGGGACAGGAACGACGTCAAATGCTTTTCTCGGCCTAGTTTTGACTTTCATCAGTCATCTTTTCGATAGCTATATCCCTTGCATCGGGTATCGAAGGAAATTTTAATCGGCATTCAGCCGTGCGATTAAAGTTCCCATTGTGACGCATTAAAAGAACATAAAGATATATACAAATAACTGATACTTAAGTATATCTGGATATTTAAAAAGACTTAAATATTATACTAAGAACAATAAGCATTTTGGAAAAAAATTAACCGTTCAAATAATATTTTATTCTTTGAGAGAAAAGAAGCAGAAACATTTTCTTTGTATTTTTTTATACTTTGTAAATAAAAATCTATAATTTAGGATTTGTATTATTTTACAAATTTTGATACTTTTTAAAATTTTTTTTTAGTAAAAAGTAAGTTCTCTTCGTAAAGAACAAACTGTTTTTATGTAAAATTATTCCTTAGTGATAACAAAAAATTAAAATTGGAACGTTATGAAAGATTAGTATCTTATTACCATGATATTGAACGTTTTTATAATCTTCTAAAATCGAATGCTTATTCATCCTTTGTATTAGCAATTTGGGTCAGATCTTTTGACTTCTCGCAATGACTTATGTACAGTTATAACTACCGCGTTATCCATCATTTTCTTCCGAAGCTATTTACGCGCGAAGTTTTCTTTTCATTCTTCTCACGTTTCTTCTTGGATCAAAATAAAATTAAAAAATTTATCAATTACTTTTACCTTTCGATATTGCTTTTAAAACGCGCTGCACGCGTCAAGATTTCAGTGTTCAATACTGAAAATGAAATTTCTCATTTCTGTAAAATTGTTAAATGTCGTTTAATGAAGTCAGGGAGAATCGACTGATAATGGAAGCTGTTTCATGATATCCTTGAATACTCATCGCGACCCTTACGAGGGGCATCGACTATCGTGAGCACGATTGTTGCTGATTTCTATCAACGGAGATCGCACAAAGAGGTGTGAAAACATTGAAGATAGCAAGTTAATATTATCATTAAACACTTCAAACATGTTCTTGCAAGAACTTTTTTTATTTTTTATTATTTTTTAGCATTCGACATACAAGATTTAAGAAGCAACTATAAATCATTATTTATATATACACTTAATATGTATTATAAAAATATATATTTTTACATAATAAATGATAGATTGCTTTTGTAAATGTCAATGTAAGTTATTGAGAAATCAGAAATTTTTATTTTTTATTGTAATTAATAATCGATTTTGATATATTTATAAAAATTTAAAAAAATTTTTTAAATATAATAAATAATAATTTATAATGTGAATTATTACTCAGAGCTCTATGTTTATCTAATCTGAAGTAAGTTGTAAGTAATGTTGAAGTAATGTAATTAGCTTTTCTAGAGTGTGTCTATAAACAGAAGTCTATAAACACAAGTAGATACAGACTATTTTTACACATAATTCTAAATAACATCAATTTCATATATATTTATCATATTTTATATATATTTTTCTTCACAATATCTATACTTTTTATTTTTAATGCAGAATCCCAAATCTATATACTATTCTCTCTGCATATTACTATTATTTATGTATACATAAAAATAATTACTACAAATTACTTTAATCATTATTTATAAGTAATATCATTATTTATTTTATTTTAAATGCAATTAAATGAAGAAATTATGATCAAAAACAAAAAAAATGATCGTATTTAAAACATAGACGTCGACAAAAAAAGCACTTCATTGCTTCGACGAAAGTACCTCTTGACAAGGGTTCCGGCATGGCTATTCACTCGTGAAGAAGCCAACCACTGATTGCCGATAGTGACACGGCGACAATATTGCGTTCTCGAATATGGTGCGTGCGTCACAATACAAGCGACTATGCGTGTATTACGCCTATGTGTAACACACGCCCGATTAAGCCTGACATGTGGGCGCTCGAACGATCGATAAATTTTCACTCTATTTTCTCAATGCTGATAGTTCGTTTACGAAAAATTACAAACGGTGCGAAATGTTACTTATTTCGTGTTTTAATATAATGCGGCATGCAAAAGGACAATAGTTTTTAAAATACATTTAGAATTTTTAAGATACATTTAGAAACTTATTTCTAAATGCAGGATAATTTTATTTTTTTCTGAAAATCACTGCTTATATTATTTATTTTTAATCTAACATTATATGTACTATTTATAACGCATAGTTATTTTATGAACTTAATAAAATAATTATTGCTGTCTTTCATTTTTGAAGTACACAATTATCTTGAAAAAAAATGGTAAGATATGTTCATATGATATTAGAAAACCAGTTGCGGTTAATAAAATGAATATTTTACGTTGCGAGATTGTTATCATAATTTAGACACTTCCACAAAGTAGATAGAAAAGCACGAACAGAATGCGTAAGAATGAATGCACGCATACGGCATAATGTCACGTGCGAAACACTCTAAGAATTGATCTTATCTCAAGTTTTTTATTTGCTATGCTGCTTCGTATTAAAAGATTTGCTCGTTCTCCTATTCTAGAAAAGTTGAGAAATATAAAGTTTACAGATAAGTGAGATGTGAGACCATAAGCACAATAAGATAAATTATCACATAATCAATATTACTCAACTACTATCTTATTAAAATATTTATAAAGTAAGATATTTCTATAAAAAGTATATAGTATAAATCTAGATTTATTTAAAAATACATATAATGTATAATTTATTTGATAATTAATTTTTCCGATCTTAAAATAAATAAAAAATTAAAAATTATATCAAAATTTAATGAATATGATTTATAATATTTCTTAGTGATGGCTATATTATTTAAATTTAGTATGTAAGTTTTATGTAGTTTATATT
>NW_017304428.1:1580054-1584135 GCF_001594115.1 Trachymyrmex septentrionalis | reverse complement strand
TAAATAAATATTTTTAAATTAAAATTTAATTATTAAAAAACGTTATAATTAAGAAATAAAACATTCCTTTATAAAATAAAAAAAAGAAGTATAAGAAATATAAATTTGTTTATCAAATGAGAGGGCTATAATTATTTTCTACATAGCTATTTATTTTCTATTCATATTGCCAACTATCTTTCATAAACATCTCGAACTGCAATTGCATGTTTATAAACTATATATTTTCTAGATATTAATATTTATCAAGATTTGAACTTTTAATCTTTCGCAGCAAAATCTCTTTTCAAATAACTTTTATTTTTAATCCAATTTATAAACAATATAAACAATAGTAATAATTTTATTTGAAAATGTTACGAACATATTAAGTTAATATTGCATAAAGTAACAACTAGCGTATTCCCTAAATTACGTCAAATTTAATCACACTAGTAACACTTAACTCAAATGTTCGTCATGGTGATTTGTGCCGGAACTATATTTCCTGTGAGTCAGCTATGTTAATAGTGCTTTTGTTTGTCTATCACTTTATTGACAGCTTCAACGATAAGATATATCCGTTTTACATCGTTACTCATGTCTGCAATTTTGACAATTTCATCGCATTTTTACGTATTTGCAGAGTATGACATTTGTATAAAAGGGTACAATGATATTAAAAAATACACACTCAGCTGAGGTCGTGCTTGCATTGCGCTTCAATATATGTATATAACTGTGTAAATTTATCGTTATAAAGTTAAAATCAATAGTTTCATAGTCAGTACGTGGAAATGCGAGTTGTTCACCTTGAATTGTATGTGTACTGAATAACATTACAAGTTTACCCTATAATCTGACTCAGAATGTCGTATACTGTTCAGCACTTTTGCGTATATTGACAACTTTATCATATTAATGCAATTTCTAATATTAACCATAAATTTCAAATACAGTTTACCTGATAAACTAATTTGTATAAGTTACTATAATGTTCAGATTTTATCCACAATATTGAAAGTACGTTATTTTATTAATTACAATATATAAGAATTATCTTCATAGTATACTAATCTATGACTAATATTTTTCATTAAAAAGTAATCTTTTATAATAAAAAGCTGTCTCCATCAAAAAATAATTAAGAGAAGTAATGTCACAAAAGAAGATGAACATGATGCGAGATGATGTTACGGAAAAATGAGATAAAACACGAATGCATTTATGTACTAAAGATATTATATTTACTCGAGTTACATGCGTGCCGGTATCGATTTCCTACAACCTTTTTCTATGTGTGCATATTGTATTAGTGTACAATATACTTGCGAAAACGGAATTTATAACACTGCAAGAGATCGATAGCGTGTAGGAGTAACGTAAACATTCTATGTTTACAGTAACACCATTGTTTGTCATATGCTCACAATATGTTACTCCATTTAACTTCCGATTAATTGCATTATACTGATGCATTTTAGTTTTACGCAAAGAGCCTATACGCACAGTAGATATACCTATGTTAAAAGAAATTTAATATGAGAAGCGCGTGAAATAAACGATATACCTTGTTACGTAGACACTGGTAGACGCAAGCAACAGAAATGGATATTAATACGCGTGTACACGTTTATTATCGAGCTTGACGAACAAAGTTTATTATGTGCATTTGAATACACAACAGAAAATGTCAATAACTTTGTAGTGCGTCAAACATAATTTCGAAAATGATCAATGTTGTTCTTTTAATGACGCACATTTGATGTAGAAAATGTAAACGAATGTCAAAATTATTGGTTCCATGCTCTTATGTTTTAAAATATAATTTTTATTTAAATAATTGCATAAAATGATTAAAAATAGAATCTAAAATTAGACTGTTTAATAGAACAAATGATTTTACTTATGTCCTATTAAATTAATTAAACTTTTTATTTCTCAAAACTGTAACATATTTATATAACGTAAAAAAGAGAAAAGAAAAAGAAGAAGAAAATTATACCTAATTGTAAGTGTGTTGAAATTTATACATTTATTATTTTAACATTATATATTGTAAATTTTAATTATTCTTACATAAAACATTATAATCGGATAAATATTCTTTCATGTTTTACGTCATTGTTTACACTGCAGCAAAAAAAAAGACTGAAATAGTTTTTATTACTTTAAAATAATTTATATATATATACATATGCAAACGCATAAATAAAAATGTATATTTTAAATTATTAACTTTATTTATGTATTCATTACACAGTTTACAAGACTGTGTGTTTTAAGCCCGACAAATAATCGGCGCACAATTCGAAAAAATTTACAAGAAATATCATTAGACATGAAAAATCACCTTGACCGAATTTTACATTTATATGCGTTTACAGTTTACTTAATAATTTATTATCTACGGAACTTTATTAATTTACATAACTTTACTACAGTAAGTAACTTGACTAAATTGTATAACTAAAAAGAATCTAGAAGTTAGAGACAATTCGTTTACGCGATTGTTATATTTTGCCTTGAAGAAACTACTTTTCTGTAATGTATGATGATTTACTACTGCGCGTTACTTCATAACTCTTAGTGAAACTCAGAATTTGCTACGTGAAATTTCAGTGCGGCGCGGCGGCGACGTCTTGACCGAAACGATTTCTCGACTTACCGCTGCGACCATAGCAAAGCTACGCAATGAAAGAGGTGTTACCTTATGCATGAAAAGGAAATGAGATAGGAAGTGAGGAACAAAGTATACATGGAATGCAATTTCGTAACAGAATAACATTACTGGTAATAATCGCGGTCTTTCCACACTTCTGTCTTATAGTATAGGTATTTTATAGATATTAAAATTAACTTTTCTGAAATATAATATGTTGATTATCCATATTTTTTTCGAAATATGCTGATTATACATATTTTTTAATAATAGTGACAATAATAATATATTATTACTGTTACTATTATTAAAAAATATTATTTCTTCTTGTTGCCTAAAAACTTGTATGAATTATTTGGAATTGAAATGTTCAATCATTAATGCATCAATTTTAGATAAATATGACATTCTAACAAATTCAAATTTAAATTATAATGCAATACAAAAAAATAATTTTGCATCACAACAACAATCAATAAAAAAAATTGACTAACAATATTTTTTATTACTCAACAAAATTGTATAATCATTCACATCCATTTTATAGACTATCTCTTCTCGTTGCATATCAATTGAAGCTATCGCTAAAATCTGACGCTGTAAAAGTTTTCACAATAACATATGAACTGAAGCATTTGTTACAAATTGATACTGATCTCTTTCCAAAAGTTGAGAATGACCGTCTTCAATTCTGCTGCTTGTTCAAAGCGCGCATGAATTGGAACTTGTGAAAGAGAGAATAGCATGACAAGAGTATTGTTAAAAATATATCCATAATAAAAAATAAATTTTTAAAAAATGTACATATATTATATACACAAAATAATCAAGTGAAATTTAAAAAAAATTTATTTATCTTATTAATTTTATTTCATCACACATTTATTTTTTAATATGTAATATTTTTAAATAATATTGTAATAGTAAAATAAATTACATAAATCAACTTAATTTCCCAAACTATGCAAATGTCTTTCTTTTTGTAGAAGACATTTCCGAAGCTCTTGCAAATGTCACTCTTTTTGTAGAAGATATTTCTGCTACGTTGTAAGAAAATTGTAAGGCCTAATATTTCGTGACACCCTAACATCTATTTCTTATCTTGTGTCAGAAATCGCAATTAATATGCCATAATTTTTCGTCCCTCTAAACTTTTTTTAGCTGTATTTCAGTTCACCTTTCCTTTGTAAAAAGAATATTTTAACAAAGATAAGACTTTATTTGGTTCAAATACTCTATTCATATTTTTGTTCTTTTTAACAAACAATGTTTGATTTTAATCAAAGTTTGATTTATTTTTCAAAGTTCATTCCAGTTTTTGCATTATAATAATATTTTAACCTATTTTTTAAATCTATTATTTATAATTTATATCAAAATTTACGATAAAATTATATTTATTTTATATGCTTTCTAATAAAAAAAATATTTAAAAAATTA
>NW_017304428.1:1577274-1579928 GCF_001594115.1 Trachymyrmex septentrionalis | reverse complement strand
ATATAGATATATATATATATATATATATATATATATATATATATTTATATATTTCTGCGGTACTATCTCAAAACTCCGAGCATGCTTCATGTCGCTTTCCTGGCTTACTTACGCTTCAGTCATTTCACTATAGCGAAGCGTTTTAGTGGCTGCTTTTGAAATGGAAGAACAAGCGCTCACATGAAAAGGTGAAACGCCGGGGAAGCGGACAGATCAGCTAATGAAATTGGCTCGAATAGGGCTGGGTCGTAGCTTTTGCTTTGCCTCGCTATGGTCTTTTTTCATTTCATGGAAAAATCTTCAATGAACGAACTTCAAAGGCGTCTGTCTGGATTGTTTCACAAACACTCCGACTTTTGCCTCTCTCGCGAAATTTTGTGAGCGATGAGTTGAGCCGAAGTTTAAATAAGCTGCAAAAGAACGAAAGATCCTTGCCTACATGACGCGACGATCCGTTCTTGATCGATTTCGAGAGAAACTAAAGAGGAAAACTTCGTGAGAATCAGAGATTTTTACATTAATATTAGAAACATTCATGTTTTTAATTAATTAATGAAAACAATGAGCACTCATGAGCAACCAATTAAATATTTAAGAGCCTGTTGCTCCGGGAAATTGCTGTTCCACAAAGTCAATTACTTTCAGGATTTGTAAAGTTGCGTTAAAATATTTAAGATATCGTTATAATATTACTAATAGGATTAATATATAATAGGTTTTTCAATATTACATACATTATCGTAACATATTTTAACGCTTTTTAGGCTTTCACGGATATTATCTTGAAAGATACCAGAAGGTTTGACGGTTATCGCCGTGTTTGTATTCATTGCTAATGTCAACGTTTCGTGAACCTTGCTGTTCACTTCATCAAGGCAAGGAGCACTGATATTTTTTGCACTGATATTTTTTTTATTAGGGTTATTTTAAAAATCTACAAATACACACTTATTATATATAATAGAATGCAAATATTATTACAATGCTTATATTATGTAGAACTTTAGAAATTTTTAATTTTTGTTTACTGCTTAAAATTTACAGACGTAATAAATTAACGGAAAAAAGAAATTATATAAGTTTTCTGTGAAATATAAATAGTTTAAATTCATTGAAATTATTGTATACTGTAGTTTATACTTTTTCCATACTCTCATCTGTACCAGTAAACTCTATCTGAGCGACCGTTTCTGTCATGATGTAGCGGTGGTACCTGGATTAAAGCAGAAGCTGAACTAATTTATATGATTGATTGTGGAAGAGGAAAGCAAGACGGTTTCCAGCTTACAAGGTTATGGGATTACGACGTACTCCATTGCACGAAGTAGTTGAAAACGATCCGTATGTTCGCCATATACCCAGTGCTAAATGCTATCTAAATCCTTTAACATAATGAAACTCGAAATCGGGAAACTATATAACATTAAATGATCGCAAAAAATTAAAATTAGTATTTCCCGAATGATCTTATCAAAGCGTTTACAAAACATTTAATCGGGTAATTTACAATTTTTAATTTGATTAAAAAATATATAAATATGTGGAGTAATTGAACGAGATGAATTTATCTTTTTAATTATTACATTTTCTCAAATTTTTGCTGTCATTCTCTAAGCGTATTAATGTGGAATCCGCATGAACATATAGTGAATCGTAAACGATCATGAATCTCGGTGTGCGATACGCTGATCTGGCAGCTCGATTAATTAACGCAGCCCTTTAATTAACGAGACCGTCTCTTCGTTACCTCAGCGAGAGTTAGCTTTTTATTATTGCCACGTGTAACTCTAGATTACGTTTTGCTCCTTTTATTTATCGCATGAAAGAAAACAAGAATTTAGAAAATCTTTAAAAAAAGATATTAATCGTTTTTTTTTTAGTTACTTAATTATCTACACTTGAAGTTCTTTGTTCTTTGCGTTCTCAGACGACGACAGAGAACATATTGATCTTCTTGATACGCCATCTTGACGCATCAATTAATGATTTGCATCGTGTATCTGATTTTGATCTAATATACTTTTTTCTGTTTTGTGGTTTCTTTTGAGAGATAAAAGTGTAACAATCGTCAAATATAAAGAGCGATTTTATTTTACTATATATAGAAAAACCCATTGTTCTATCTCTAGAAAAAATTAACAACTATATAATAAAATTTAGAAACAAAAGTTAATAGATATTATATTTCCTTAATTTTGTCTACATGTCTAATTTTTTCTACATGTCTAATTTCTATAATTACTACACAATTTTAAAATTTTATCAAATATCAAAATTTACTGTAGCATATATATTTCCTTGAACGTATTACATGTGTAATTGTTTGATAATAAGTGTTTGTCATTTACAGCGTAATGTCTTGTTAAGTGTTGAAAAGTCTTTTTCTTATAAAAATCTAATTGCTATCTTGCTTTACAATTTTATACACTGAGAAATTCATTTAGTTAAATCAATTAATTTCTTGTTTGGATATGAGCAAACAAATTCTTGGTTGATGCAATAAAATGCTACAATAACCAAATGCTTTGATTCAACTAAATTATTTTGTTGTATCAACCAAGAATTTGTTTGCTCATATTTTCACATAAGAAATTAATTGATTCATCTAAATAGGTTTCTCAATGTACTTTTAACATTTATATATATATATATAT
>NW_017304428.1:1574093-1577173 GCF_001594115.1 Trachymyrmex septentrionalis | reverse complement strand
ATATAAATTTTCAATAACAGTATTATATATTACATATATTTATTATAAATGGTTTTACAAAACTTTTTATCTAATCTTAAAATACACATTTAAATGAAAAATATTTTTGTTAATAAAAAATTATTTTGAGAATTTAGAACAAAAATATTTCGCGCAAGTGCGGCTATTAATGAATACCTTATATTATTCTGGATGACACTTTTACCGTACTTAAAAAAACATAACTTTTATCGTTCATACTTAAGAAATATTAACTTAATCCCTCTCATTTACCTTTTTCGCTCATTATATTGAAATATGAATAATAATATTTTTTTTAATATTCGGGAAAAGTAAAGTACTAAATAAAACGATTACGAGAGATAAAGTTATAACTTGTATATTTAAAAGCAATTAACATTTTTATATTTTATAAAAATATAAATCAATAGTAATTTTCCTTTTTATTATATATGTAATTAATTTGTACCAAAAATACAAACGTCAAATATTATTTTATCTAATAGTAGATACGATATTTGTTCTGCAATAAAGAATCTGTAACGATGCTTCGATATCAAGATGTCCACAAAAAATTATAATTATTAATTAAGAAAACATTTAGTAAGATTTCTTGATGTGTTATATATTATTAATTAAGAAAACATATGGTAAGATTTCTCGATGTGCTATATAAAATAAATAGTTATTTATATATAATTACTGACAAATATAGTCTCAGAAAATATTCTTGAAAAATGTTGTTTATAATAAATGCGCAACAAAAGATGAATGGAAAACAATACTGAACGCAGTACAATAGAAGAGAAGCTATAAAAAATAAAAACATGGAAACCTTTGTTAAAAAATACATTAAAACAAATCGAGAGAGATAAAAAGAAAAGAAGAAACATCACATAATATATAAAAATACGAATGTTAGACATTACTAACCGCATTAGACTATTGCATGATTGAAGAAATTTATTAGTTATTTAATCAAGCAATGAATACAATGAATACGAATCGTTATTACGAAGATATTTGAATCTAGCACGAACTTTTGCGTTTGTGGTATAAATATTCGATTTTTAGCAACGCATTTGTGGAATATTAATAACTACATATAACGATTCTTACATAGGCTTGCCTATCTAAAACACGAAGATCCGCGATATATTTACAATTCAAAGATAAAAAAATTATTTTTATGTATATTTATAAACTAATTAAATTGTTATTTTTTAAGTAGAAATATATATGTAAACTATGTAGATACTCTGCAAAATAACTTGGATTATAATGACTCATAATCAAATTTCGATACACTATAAAATCGAATTCGAAAATGATAAAAATAAATATAATAGATACGACGCAAAGATGTTTAGTTTGCGGTAAGAAATATAGTGTCTACGAATTGTCGTTTGAGTTTATCAACATTTTTCAATATAACGTTGTGAAACATTAAAAAATACTGTTATATATTATATATATTAAATATTTATTAAAATATTATTAAAAATTTATTTTATTAAATAACTTTAGATATAATAATAGATATATAATGAAATAAGATAATAAATGTTAAATATATAAAAATATTATATTTTGTTGCATGTATTTAATTTTTTCAACACCTTTCTGTCAAAAAAAAGTTATACAACATTATACAACATTCAGATAATAAATGATATACATATTTGGATATTTTAATAATTTAAATAAATTACATCGCCTTTTTGAAATTTATTAATTTTAGCATTTATTTTGTTAAATGTAAAATGTGCGTAGAATTGTGTCATTAGAGACGTGTAAAAGGAGAATACGAAAAAAAAAGTTTCAAGTTACAAACTGTTTCACGAAAATGTAGCTGCGCGTGCTTTATATACGAAATACTCGTTTTGGTAATGAAGTTTTGGCTGAGAATACTTTTAAAGTATCGGTAATGCACGCGTTTGCAGAATGAGACTATAACAAGCGACCGCGAGTTAATTAACTTGTATCGTGCGTTTCTCAAAATTACAGTCTGTTTCGCACTAATTCTTGTCATCGTGTTGCATCAAACATACTCGGGAATTGTTTCTCATGTAATTATTACTTTTATTTTGCAATTTTATGAAAACAATTAAAATCAATGCTTATATTGTATATTATATATATGTATATATACACATCGATCGCCCAATTAATATATTCACCTATATACATAACGCTTTGATTCTAACGTGATGTGAAGAGAAATATATAATATTAACAGATTAAATCACATACTGAAAACAATATTAAATGTTACTGAAAATATCAATATCCATAATCCTATTTTACATCGCATTTAACGCAACAAACCCTTGAAAACACATCCGTGCTTAGCAAAATGCTAACAAATACTTTAAATAAAAAACAAATCAGTAATTATAAACTTTAACACAAAGATTGGATTTATTTGTAATCCTCTTTGCTTATTGATTACACAAGTTTTAGTTGTAATGCGGTAATGACTTCGTACTTGTATTTCATATAATTAATGAACAATTGTCAATTTTGTGATGCGATGACTTTGTATTTTATATTTCATATAATTAATAAACAACTGCCAGTTGTAACAATTAAACTTATTTGAAAATGCAACTATGTTGCAAAAAACAATATTAAATTAAGCTGTATGAGACGTATCGAACGAATCTTTTTTAGGAACATTTATTAAAATTTATGTTACGCGAAAAATTAATGTAGATACTGACATAAATGGGGAGAAAAATTAATTTTTTCAGCTGATTTTAATTTTTTCACTTCGTTTTAAAATAATAAAAATTGCAAGATTGTTAATTAGCGAGAAATGAAAATTACGTTTAATAACTCAGATTGTAAATATTTTACGTAACTCTTTATGAGATTAAACACTCTTCTTTCCCATGAGACGTTAAGAATTGGTGAAACAAACTTTGAAGGCAGTTATTACTCTGGAATAGTAAAGAGAAAAAAACTCAACGAAAACGATGGGAAGAATAGTTATTTATGAAAACAACACAATGCTTTCATTAAGAGCTTTTCGAGATTTAAAAAATTTATTTATAATAATATTATTTATATAATAATAT
>NW_017304428.1:1553095-1573996 GCF_001594115.1 Trachymyrmex septentrionalis | reverse complement strand
TTAATTTTTATTATATATATAAATAAAAAGAGAGAAGGCTAGACATGCTTCAATTAAAATTCTGAAAAAGTAAGAAAAAAAAGACGAGTTGCGCTAGCTCTTTGCGTCACACCGTCGCATTATTACACTGGTAAACCCTGAAAGCAATTATTCCCGCAAAATACAATATTACAAGGATAAAAATGTATATGACGGTATCTGAAGGATCGTTAAGTGATCTCGCGCATCGCAATGAGTGTTGTTTTTTTTAGAATTGTTTGAAACCTCCAAAAGTCGTTACATCAACAGAAACTGTTATGCTCTTTACAAGAATTTATTACTCGCTTCTTCTTCTGTCTATGACGGTTTATTACTCAGAAACTACGCAGTTTCATTAAAACTTCACGTAGTGAACTTTCAAGATAATATGATATTACTAAGATGCGGCATTTATCTTTGAAATCTTTTAATGCATTCTTGTAGCATTAAACATTACTTACGTCGCTAGTGCGATATAATGCTAAATATTATACTTTTAAGAACATTCTTAAAATTTGAGACAATTATTCGCTTTTGTGAGTATGAACCATCAATTCAAAACATTTTTGCATATTTTTCGTAAAAATATGAAAAACTCGAAATAATAAAAATAAACGTCTTTAGTAATTTAATTTTAATTTATTCATATTTAATAGAAACTATTTTCAACAAATTCCAAACATGTTTATCTTTTTACTAACATTTGAATTTTTTTACAACATTTGCGAAGGGTTCACGAATACACGAAGTAATCTTTCGTCAAAATTCATAACTAAGAAGGAGAATCATAATATATGTAGAATTTGTCAAGAGAAAATGTGATTTATTATACATTAGGTACTCCTTCTTAAAAATTACTTCATACAATATTGACACTGCTTTGTATAACATTCTGTGTGTGCGAAAAATATAATAAGAACAATTTATACATCTTAACAAAGTAATATATTTTTGATGATAGAATCTTTTCAATCAATTCTATAATACGAACAAGGTACATATATATATAGACAACAGACTTTCAAAATGCATTTTGTCAAAAATTTGTAATTTTCAGGAAATGAGAAAGAAAGAAATTACACACACAAGAAAACTATGCACTTAGAAAATAACAATATGTCAATCAGTAGGATGTGAAATACTAAATAAAATTACTTAACAATTGTTTAAAAATGTTAAACAAATGCATTTTATTTATTTCTAGTTAAAAAACATAATACACGAAATGTCTATGTTTTTTTAGCATATAAATTAATGAAAAAATGCTTTTTGACCACCTCAAAGTAGTTTATAATGTAAGTCATTTAACACTGAACACTACGCCATCTCTAACTAAAAAAAAAAATGAAATTTTGGACAAAACGCATTTTGAAAGTTTGTTCCTTATATGTTCAAAGCAATTAGAGGATTTACTTTTGAAATTGTCCGAATTTACTCACTAAATATTTGCCAATATTTTATGCAACATATGTATAAATGCGGGCGGTATAGAACTCTAAGTTTGAAGCAAAATTTAATAGGCTCGCGGGTATCACCTCGGGAGGAGGAGAGAGGGGAGGGTGACGTTTCATTTTCTAGCCTATTCAGCTGATTCGATCGTGATTTTACAACACAGCGTAACTCTCTAGCGTGCTTTCGTGATCTCAATGTAACTTCGAGGATTACCCCGTCAAGTCGCGTTTACATTGCACGTTTACCTTCTAGCTACGTCATCCTATTTTCCTGCGGGGCTCATTACTTCTCTTAAGCTCGACTCTCTCGCGACGTCGACGGTTTTGCAAACATCGCGGTTCAGATTAGGGCGACAATTTCGAAGCTTAAACGCAGCTTGGTAGTAGCCCATATGAGCGCTGCATTTTGCACCAGATGTAGGTATTTGGATAACCGATTGCAATTAATGGCGGTTTATTGGACAACAACTGCGTTCGAAAACGCTACTCACATATCGTAGTAGGTATATATTGCATAAGAAAGAAAACAAACTGTGGCGTCAGAACGACAGTTCTTTGATTTTTTTTACTTTACTATATAAACTTTATTGATTTCTGATAACTTCTTGCTGAATAATTGCTTGTATTTTATCATAATTAATCCTTATTTAACAAAATCATAATGAGTATACACTTTATGCATGTGTAAATAATAAGAAAACATGTTTTTAAAACATACACGTAATATATGTATATCTTAAAGAGCAACAATTATGATAAACGCAATAGTTTTCTTGATTTTTCCTTAGTAATAACCTGGACGAACTAGTAGTTTTTGAATTATATTGCAATTACAAAAATCTTTTAAAAATACATATTTTTTTAAAGAAAACATGTCTGTAAAATTATCAAAATGTTTCTTTAAAATTATACTCACAGATTCTAAAATACTTCATTATGCAATGCATACATATGCAATTTACATAATGCATGAATTTCATACTAACTACTACTAACAATCCCATTCAAAGAATATCTATCGAGTAACCACAAGAATATCCGGTTCTAGGACGATTTGCGAGATTGTTCATCAGACACAATCGCGGTTCTAATTACATCGCTATTCGATTTATTGTTCGCGTGTATGTATTTTGCGTTGTCACGCAGTACCGCAGCGGAAATGCAGCTGGTCGCGGATGAATTTGCCCAACCCCTCAATCCTTTGCCGGTTTCCTCCAGGTCCACTCTCAATCGCAAGAGCCCGATGTTTCAAATGAGATTCGGTTAACGTATGGCTCGTGAGGTAATGGACAAATGCCTCAACCGACAAGAAACCTAGAAAGTGCTTACGAGATAGCTTCAAATCGCCTCGAATCCGTAATTACGCTCGGTCAAGTCTACTTTATGCCTTTTAATCTCTTGAATCATAGAGAATATTTTTGAACGAATCACATGATACTGTCAGGATATTCTGTTTATGTGGTTGCCGAAGTACATTCATAGAGCATATAATAAGATTAATCAATTTTTTGATAAGTTCAATTAATAATTATGACATAAATGTTTTATTGCTTTTTGTAATTATTTATTTAACAATAATATTAGTAATTTTTATTTTTTTAATAATTTCATGTGATAGTCATTAAAAACGCATTACTATCATTTCGCTCGAATTTTACAATTATTAAATCACAAAAATATACACAATAAATATATAAAAGTGATTTATAAAGTATTCTAATATAAAATATGTATCCTCAAAAATTTTCTAAGTTAACATTAAATATGATTGACAATCCATCTTTGCATAGATACATGTTTAAGTTTGAATATAGTTGCCGAATAATTTTGAAAAAGTTGAACAGCTTTGCGTTAGAAAAATCAAATTACTCTTGATGTGTTTGCTTGACATTTTAACAAACTCTCTAACAACGCAATAACTTTCTTAGTACAAGTTAAAATCTAGTGAATTATTTCAGCTTGCTTATTTGCATTAAAAAAACCAAACGATTTCTATATTGTAATTATTATATATGAAATTTACCGAAAGATAACATTTTTATATACCAAATTAGTTTACAAATTTATTAATTTTAACACGTGTCAATTATATTGTACACGTCTAATTTTATCTTTTCAATTTTTCACAGATGATTACCTCAAGCCATTGGCGCGAGCCAAAACGTCGGAACTGTGCAATATCTTAAGTACTCGACGAAGTACGATGACTTCTGCGGCGAGTAGAAATCTCTCGGGAGAGTCACGAAAAGGATTTGAAAAGAAGTCACAAATGGCCGTAGCCGAGAATCGATATTGCAACGCGACAAGTAAAAATTTCCGAGGTTGGAGGATTTGCCTTCACGATGAGTCAGCTGATGAACGGTATCTCGTTGATCTTTTACGAGATCGATGCCTGTAGATTTTAAGGCGCATCACGGCATTTTAATCCCTAAGAGTGAGAAAGAATTCAAGGGGAAAACAACGATGACACGTTCGATCATTTGTTGAAAAATTAGTATCAGCACTCACGCAGAAAACGACGAAAAAAAAAACACTGCATCAACGACAAAAATGAGTTTCTTCAGTTCCCTACAGGAGTACGTGACGAACAGCGTGGCTAGTTTTAGTCTGAGTCCAAAGAGGTTCTCCTTCAGTCGTGAGGACTCGAAGGGTGATACCAGTGGGACCGGAAGAAGCAGTTCTACTGGAAGCGTTACCTCAACGACCAATACTAGCACGTCCACTGCTCAGCAAGCTACACCACATGGTTTTCCCAAGGTACGTGATTAGAATGTGTTGGAGAATGAGCGAAGAATCTTGTATATTTTTTTACCATACTCTTATTTTCTAAGATTTCAATCCCTTTTAATATAAAATAAAAATAGAATATTATTATCACAATAAATGACGACTATTTCTATTTCTAAATTTTTTAATAATTTCTCTTTACTGTTAATATAATGATTAAAACTAAAAAAGTATGTCATTATAGAAACTATATTATATCAGTTTTATTCATTACAGCAAAAATACATTCAGCAATCATTTATTGATGATGAATTAATAATTTATTGTCAATATCAATAATTTATTACATTTCTTGCATAAACATTCATTTTATCGTACTTAATTCTTAACAAACTTATTGTTTATTGATGGTTAAATCTGCCTTAATTAATTAAATAAATACACGGTTCAAAAATTTTATTTACGATTTTAATGTGTAGTGTTGCGAATTTATACAATTTTAAATTGAAGAAATAACATTGTAAATTAATTAATTTACACACTAAGTATTATAGCAAAAAGGCATCATTTTGTGCAAATAAGAAAAATAATACATATTTTATGAATTATTTTAGTCACACTGGATGATGTTATTAATAAACAAATATTTTCTGACACTTATTCTAATAATTAAATGTTATTGTATAATGATAAAAATTTGGTAGAATTTGAATAGAATAAAATAACTTGAGTTTGTTCAATTAAACGTATTTTTTATTAGTCCGTAAGCAAATAATTTCATTATCTGAAGTGACATTCCTTTTTCTCAATGTGCAATCGAGCAATTGATAGCCACGCAAATTTCCTCGAGTAAATAACACGATAAATTTTAATACGAATCCTAATAGTAAATCTAATTGTATAAAACCAAGATTAACTACTTATGAGAAGTACGAGATTGACCAAAGGTCGACCGTATTTTCTCTTAATTAAAGAAACTAAGAAAGACGATATTAAAGAGGATATATTACGATCGAAGAACGCACAGAGAAGCAATTGTTGTTGCTCATTTAACGGAAAAGTCAATTTATTGATTACCAATATGCACTAGAAGCAGTAATTAACCGCTTGTTACATCGGTATTAATTTATGCAGACATAAAAAGTTTAATTCTCTCACGACATTATTTTCCGATATTATCAATATTGGGAATATAAATTATTCTGATACAACATTAAGTATGCGCCAGGAAAATTTTAACAATGCGAAATTACGATTTCCTACTCCAATCGGAATTTATTAATATACAATGCATCAACTGGGACATGTTTCTCTAATAAGCATGACAGATATTATTATGCAAACGAACGGAGGCATATGCTTTCAACGATGAATTATTATATTAAACGCATAATAATATATAGCTACAGTTGATTTGATATTTAGAGTATATTGTCATCAGTCATTTGTTTAAATGAACAAGCAAATGTGAATTTATCAAATCTTATATAAACGTGTAAAAAAGTGAGTTGATGTAGAAAAACATTTTTAACAAAACAATATCTTATATCAACGTCAATGAGTTAATTGAAACATCTAAACTAGAAATTGATGAAAATGTTTTATAAAAAAACATACTGAAATAAGTATTATCAAATGTAATTATTATATAATTTTTTTCTTTTGTATAAACAATAATATTTTTCATTTAGATACTTTTCAAATATATATTAATTTACATGTAATATATTTATAATATTAAGTACTAAATTAAATTGAATTAAATTAATTTAATATTAAATTAAATTAAATCATATATATTTAGATTATTATTATCATTATTATTATTTGCCAAAAACAACGATTATGTAGCAAATTAAATACGATATTAATATTAAATAATTGTTAAATGCATTTAGATATAGTTACTATTTTCTTTAGCCATTTCACAATTAGATTTCGCATCTCTGAAATTTTACTTTTTTTTTAGGTTGTGCCACCTCCAGGAACTGTCACATCGTCGCACTCTCTTTCACGTAGACGCACTCTCGAATGCACTCCAGCTTCGGGATTGACGGTACATCCTGCGACAGGAAGTGGTGCCACATCACCAAGGCGAGTTGGCTCCTTTCGACGGAGCGGTGGATCCAGCGATCGACCGCCTCTAATGTTCTGCCGTCGTAGACTATCCTGGCCGGAGGTCGATATACAAGCCACTTCCGGGTAAGTATCCTGAATAACGAGCGTGCATCTTACAGTGCCAAGAAATTGTCGCACTTCCGATACAAAGTACACGACTGCATATAGATTGCTATGAATTTAAATGTAAGCAAAATAACAATGATATTTACAATAATATAAATTCATAGATGCTAAAAGTGAAAATATATATAACTTCTACAAATAAATAAAGTAATAATGAAACAGTATCATAGAATCTTATTATGACAAATACAACGCGTTAATAAAATTCTATTATAAATTAACATTGCAAACATTACATTAAATGATATACTCGATACACATTATTTCGAAACACACACATACAATGATTATATTAATTTAACAATAACAAATGATATAATCATAAAAAAATATATTTAATTATTAAATTAAAGTTAATAATTGATTATATTGCTATTATATAGAATTATTTTTTATATCATTAAGAAGATAAACGTAATTATTGAATTAGCAGAATTTACGAAATGAGATATCAAAACGTTTTATCAAAAGATTCAAAATGTTTCGAAGGAAGTTTATTTTTCGGATTTAATGTGCAATAGCGTTTGTGCTCGAGCAAATAATTTCGTTTGATTGCTCGTCGAATCTTCACGAATATTTTGAGATTCTCTTCGCATAATTTCAAATGTCTCAATCGGATTTCCAGTAAGACACTGCCTCTGTTGCGTGAGCTAGCTATTCAACGCTTTAATCCAGTTACACTGGCGTTGTGCACTAAGCTTTCCAGTTAACTACATTCTCATCCTCTGCTTCTATCGAAGAACGTTTCAGAGCAAATCGCACTTTTCGCGACACACACACACACACACAAAATTTCTCTCTCTCTCTCTCTCTCTCTCTCTCTCTCTCTTTTAAAAAGTTTCCATCACTTTTGTAAATTATGATGATGAACTGCAGTCCAGAACGCAGGAGAGACGGAGAAACAATGGTGGCATTTTCACCGTGGAATTTTGCGTGCATATTGCGGCGAATGCACTTTTAATAAGGCCGCTGCGATGCATTGCGACCTTTCTCTTAAGCTGCTTCGTTGCATATGCATAAGCGCAGTCGGCCATTTAGCACGAGCTGTTAATCTCTTTTTAAAGCCTGCTTTCCCTTCTTTTTCCTCCAACACACCTCAGCGAATAGTTCTGTCACAACCTGGATTTTCTTTCACGCAATATTTTGATATGTGGTAAATCTAAAATATTCCATGAAATTATAATCAACACAATAATTGGGTTTTTATTACAGCAACGCGATATTTATAAGTCGATTAGATAGGCTGATCGTAAATAATAATTGTGCTCTTACATGTTGAATATTTTTGCAACGTGTCTAACAAACGTATGAAAAATGACAAAATGAATATAATAACAAAATTTAATGAAACTTTCTTTTATCTGTTCCAAAAGCAAATAGACAATTTTATCTTTTTTTTTTATAAAAATATTATAACATACTATGTATATATGTATACCTCTCCATATAATGTATTTATTAAATATTAAAATTTTATATTATTTAATATGTTATAAATATATTGAATTAAATATTAAATATAAAACTTTTATAAAAATAAACATGTTTTTCCAAGTTTTCTTATTTCAAAATTTATTGATTTTTTATTTTATGAGAAGTTTAATAGATTTTATTGTATTTTTCACTTTATAACAATATTTGATTAATACAATTGGACTTATATAAAATGTAACACAATATACAAATATTATAGGGTAACTCCGGTATATACGTCGCATTTATCAAAAACTTATTGTAATTTATTAGGTATTGTTTATTATGTTTAATTTATTATGTTTAAAGTAAACGAACTATATTAGTAAAAAACTTTGTACTGTCTATTATTATGAAAAAAATATTGGAAATCCGAAATGTTTATATTTTGTATTAAAAAAATGAACTTTTTTAAACCCTTGTATTTTTGCCGTTTATTCCACAAGGGTGGGATGTACTTATAGGGAGAGGGGGGGATATGTACGGCTCATGAAAAATTTACAAATAATGCATATAAATAAGTCATAAAATGACACAATAACTTATAAAATGCGTTTATGAAGTTTTATTAAGAAATAAGAATGATAAATATGTATATGAAGTTATAAATAATAATTACAATTTCCCACGTATTACAAGTGTTATGACATGAGATACATATTTCATGTAATGCGTTGAAATCAATCCATCTGCCCACTTTGTATATTTAGGGCATATATAAATCCTGTCCGCTAAAAATGCCATATATCCCAAACAAGTGGGGTATACAAAACAAACTAAACAAAAAATACAAGAGCAAAGTACTTGTATTTTGTTATACAACATGCTTCACTATTCCTCTACACCCATGTATCATGAAATAACCACTAAGTCTTTTGTACGTCCTACAGTAATTATTTTATGTAGATTATAATTTATGATGGCCCTACTCAACACAGTGACAAATCAACTCACAATAATTTCATTAATATTAACAATAAGAAACTAAAATCATAACATACTAATATAATATAAAGGCATGTAACAAAGTAGTTGCTAAGTAACTTCTTCTATTTTTTCTGACTTCTGCGGCGTAAATCCCAGCGCGGCGTATTTGCCGGAGTTATCATACGCATCAACGATTACATGAATTTAAAATATTCTCTTATCTTTCGGGTTTACTATTTCTCCAAAGTCTTATTATTAATACAGTCGGTCTTGGAGAAGAATAAGTACAAGAATAATAAACATCTTAACTTATTGTTCTTTGAACTTTATTTTATACACGACAAACTTCCATGTTCCTAATGTAACAAAGGAGTAGTAAAGTTGACGCAAAGTACGGTTGCGTTCTTTTGTGCAAGTTTCCATTGTGTGCATCTATGTACGTTTTCTCAAGACGCATGTGCCAACATGTTGCACGAATATTAGGGTTGATTTATTTGTACCAGAAGGAAAACCTATGATTATGTGTATTGAATGAGAAAGAACATTGGTCTATCATATTTATTAAAAGAATTTATGATCAATTTTATTTATCAGAGATACTTGTCAAAAAGTATCAAAAGATTCCTGATATTTTCCAGAAATTATTTTGTCATAAAAATGATAATATTAACAATTATTATCGTTATTAAGTTTAATATTAAGTTTAATATTAAGTTTAATTTTTTTTTTTAGTATTTGATATTATATATATTTACAATAAATATTAAATTATTTGAGTAAAGTAAAGCTATATATACATTCTATGTGTATAAATTAGATCAATCTTTAAAAAAAAGTATGTAATTTTTATCAGCTTGATTAATATTTAAAAACGGCTGTTGTAAATATAATGAATGTGACATATTTCTAAATCTGATTAAATTTATGTTTTAATTATTTATATGTTTATTTATTTTTTAGTTATTTTGAATGTAATTTTTATTTTTTAAATAAGATGATTAAAATAGTCGGCTTTCATTTAATACAATCACTCTTGCCGCATTATTAGGATTATAGATATGATATACAAATAAGATGTTTGCATCGCTGTTCGATATTGTTGTAGTAGCAATAAAATATACCATATCTATGTAATTAAAACTCATATGTTTGCATAAATACTATGATAGGTCAAGACCTTCATGAAACGTTCCGCGACATTTTTCCGATTTCATTTAATTTTCAAATAGTTCTTTTTTTGTCAAAGCTTTGTATGCTATCATGATCCAATTCTTATTGCTTTAAATTTAATACGAATATTTCTCATCTTTTTTGCTATATGGCATGTATATTAATTATTCGGCCTCTTTACATAGTAAGTGAATAATGAAAATTTACGGACCTAAGACTCATCAAGAGTTTAGAAAGAGGAAAATTCGAATTTACTCGAATTTACTCGCTTTCATAAATATTTTCGGACGAGCGCATCACATGGAAATAATGTTCTCAACATGTATGTCGAAAACAAATTTTCAGCAATTTTCAAAGCGGCCGATGAAAACAACCTCCCGTTTGTTCCAAATCTGAGAACCACCCTTTTCGTCAAAGGGAAGAGACATATCGAGGTCTGACCATTCGATGACCCCAATTCGCTCGTAGAATCGCTCGTAGAAGCCGCTGTAATCAAAGGCTGCTATCCTTCTAGCATGACATCCTTTGTATAAGCGTCCTCGATATCTGCGATTCCACGAAACTGACTTTAGACCAACAAAAGCTACTCGCCGTTCATCGAATTTCAGAGCCGCTCATTCTGCATGATAACGAAATATTCTCATATCGATATGCCGTTTCCAGATCGTACTGCTGTAAAAATGAAAATTGATAATATTGTACACTCAATCGATAATGAAAACATATAAAAATTAATGGAGTACTTTATAACTTTCATATAATTTCTAAGTAAAAAAAATAAGCATTCGGGTTATGACTTTTGAATAATAAAACCGCGAAGAATCTCATTTGAGTATTCATAGAACAGTACATTTGTTAATGTAATCTTTTGATGCAACAAATCACTGTTCTTTCTTTGCATCGACAACGATGAATTTCCACAATACATGATACCTCATGTCTTAACAAAACTAGAAGCTGCCACGAAGTGATAGATGTCATGTTTTTCCGTAACAAGAGAACGCCTTGCTTATAGAAGATATTATATCTTACACGTACAAATAGCAAATCTTAACCGCACGCTTGGCAAAGAGATAGAACGAAGATCTCAGGGTGACCTATTTCCGGAAAAAGATGAAGAAGGATCCGTTCACATCCGTGACTTCCTTTTTATGTCACAATTTTTAACATTGTTATTTCCCGGCAATTACAGAACGACGAGAAATGTTGAAAGAATATTGCTCTAATTTTCTTAATCATATTTTTTATATAGAACTGTGTAAGAAAAATATTTGACTGATTAAAAAATTGTGTTTTTATACTTATTTAAAAATGAATAAAATTTTTAGTTTAAATATTAACATGCAAAAATCACTGTATACTAAACAATAATTCTCATGTATATAAATTAAAAAGCACGCTATGACTTAATCACTTGCACAGTTACTCCTTAGATTTAGTCTAACGGAGAATCACCCGTCGCCTTAGATAATACGGCAACATCTCCCCCAGCGAGACATCTCACTTGAGACTAGCAAATGAAGTTAGACACAGCAGGTGTAACTTAATCAACGTTGACGACGTTGACGAGGAGCTTGTATGAAGGAAGGAAATAAACAATGAAAAGTTCATTACTTCGTAATGGAGGACGACACCAATCTTGGTTTGATGACGTAACATTATGTTACATGTTGTATTACCTGTTTCTTTGTAAAACTTTCTTTGAAACGAAGTGAAAATACGAGACATGCATTATAATGCATGATGTACTGGAAATATATGACAGTATCAGTATCCTGATTCACGTGCATTTAATCTTTCTTTAATAAGAATTTAACCTACAATTTAGCGAGATTATTTGGCGAGCGGTCAATATCGTATCTTATTGTACATACAGAAAATATTTTACGCTGTAGTCTTCATATTCTTCACTCTATTATTAATTTTACTCCATTATTAATTTTATTTCCTTAGACAGTTGAATCCTTATTCTGTTATACTATGTTCATATCTGACATTTATTGCATCTGTGTCTTATATTCGTAAACAAAATCTGAATGCTGCAAAATTTCTTCAAGGTTATATATTAGTTATATTAAAAGAGTTCTCTATTTTTAACAATATAACTATTTTAAACAAGAATAAATGAATAATATAATTTTAAGGTTCAGTATATCAACATAGAAATTGAATAATTATAATAATTGTGTCAATGTTATTTTATTTGTAGAACTTATATTCATACAATTTATATTCATATAAAATGAGTTTCATGAATTATAAGATTTCGTTTTGTGTTTTCAAATATTTGAATTATATATTCTGAATTTCGAAGTATTGAATTAAAGCTGTATATCTTGACTAGATTTACATACAATACTTTGTGGTCAATATTTAAATTTCTTTTTAATCATAGAACATTTGTGATTCGTACTTTTAATTAAAAATATCATTTGATAGATCTTAGTTTGCAAAACCTGCAATAAAATTAAATTTGTCAGAACATTTACATACTTGAAAATATTCAAGCAAATAACAAAAAAATAAATAAAATAGTTCACTTAAATTTAAGCGTAACGGAAAATGCTGCGTAAATCGAAATAACTTGTGGTTTCTCCACAATGATTGTATCATTGTAATACTTTATAAAAAGAATATAAGCTCAGGGATAAATAAATCTACTTATTGCAAAGAGAATACTGTTATTTGTTACGATAATATCTCGCATTTTCTTGAAAAGGACTTTCTCAAAACAGGTCACGAAAAATAAAGTTCACTTATTAAGTTTTTTTATAGTGCTCGAATTGATGTAATTCAAATGGAAGTGTTCTGGATTTTATAAGAAAAATTTTAACTTTTGAACTTCTTTATTAGCAGCCAGAATGCCAGTATTTGCTCATTTTTAAATAAAAAATTGTCGATTTGAAATATTTATACAAAAATATTTTTTTTTATGTTGAAATTGTTTGATAATTTTTTGCTGCATAAAGTTGCTAAGACTAATGAATAAAATTTTACTTTCTTTGATATAAACAATGAAGAAATAAATAGTAAAATTCTTAATGTCCTAATTTTTAAAAAATTTAAATACTTCTAAACTGTTCCATTGTTTAAATAAATGTGATAAAATTTATATAATCTTATCTTTTAAATATTGAATAGATTAGTAATTTAGAATTAAACTATTTTAAGTTTAATATGCTTTTAACCTTTAAAAGGCGAGCTATGTTTTAAACGGCTTTTCCTGAGTAAAATTTGTTATAATTTATTTTTTATTATATCTCTTACCTCA
Organism: Trachymyrmex septentrionalis; assembly: GCF_001594115.1. Taxonomy (NCBI): domain Eukaryota; kingdom Metazoa; phylum Arthropoda; class Insecta; order Hymenoptera; family Formicidae; genus Trachymyrmex; species Trachymyrmex septentrionalis. The sequence continues at coordinate 1,560,715 of NW_017304428.1, read as the reverse complement.
AAATGTAACACTGTTTCAGAGCCACTATAATCCTTTTCCGTAAAAATTAATATGCGAATGAGAAAAAATTTATTTTTTAAGCAAGATTTAGTTTAATACCGTCTTTAGTGAAAATTTTACCGTTTCAGAGAGTTTCCGATAAAATGATAGGATTTTGAAGGAAGGACAAAGATTGTAAATTTATAAAAGCGTCGATGTACTTTAATTTTTTGCAAACGTAAACATGTACTTATCGCTTTTCAATCCGCTACTCGATCGTAAACAACTTGTAAACACCTCTACTAGAAATCGAGCTTTATCTAATTGTGACCGAATGTGCGTCTATCGATTCATGTGAGAACACAGGTGTACATAGGCTGATACAATGTATCTTTCGCTCAATCGACAATTTCTTGCATCAACTGCTCGATTAGTCTAGCATTTCAATTCATATTATGTTAGATATACCAATTAATTGTGTGTTATGGTTTAATATGAATTTCTTTTCAATCCTTGAGGAATTTTAAAAGAGACCACATATAATTTTCTTCTGCAAAATGTTCAAAATAAAATTTACATAATATTTATTAATTACATTTTTAATGCCAAATGAACACATTGAAATGCTCATTTATATATATTCCGTTATTATAATAGTACTATAAATTGTGTAGTGCTTTTTATCTTTAATCAATACAGATGTAATTAATTATGACAAATGACTACACATTGAAACTAATTTTCGACAATATGTAAATAACAAGCAATTAATTAAATGTTGTTAAATGTTACGCAACGAGCGAATCGTGATACATCAAGACTCTCATCACTCCGCAAATTGTTCATCATATCTTTTGATATTAATATTAATAATATGACGTACACATTACTAATTTTATTATACGAATGCTCTAACAGAAAAATTCTCTTTTTTTTTATGAAAAACGTTTAACACTATATATATTCTAGATTTTGTGAACATATTTCGAGCACAATAGCGTATTCTAGAAACGTTAGGAATGTAAACACTACAAAAAAAAACATCTATTGAAAAATATTCTTACATATTCTTCTCTTTCGTATGCTTTGAAATGTCACATTTTATCATGTAAAAAACATCATGTCTCGCATGACTGCGTTTCCCTAAGTGCGTTTTACGTTTGCCTTTGTTGTCCAGTTTTCTATCTCTGTTTTGACATGTAGGAACCGTATTGCTCTTGGTGATGTATTGTCCGAATTGGCAGCGCAAGTCAATTCGTATTGTACTGCACAAAGCAATTGAATGGAATTATCAAAAGAATCTTTATTGAATTTACTACACCGTTTATCGCTACCCAATAACTTTTACCGCAATCGTGCAAGTTTTCAAATGGCACTTTAGTATTTCCAAGCTGGCAAATCGCCAAAGCAATATTGGTGAGTTTCTTAATTTGCAATTAGGGACACGACGTGATGCGAATTTAGACGCGACATATTACATCCAATTCATGGGTGCTCAGCCAATTTTTCAAACTCACATCGAAACTTTTAAAATTGGCTATTATGTTTTATTATTTTATTTTAATAAAAATACTGTTTCACGTAAATAATTAGATACATTTTATTCCATTTTTCTTCAATAAATTTTATCGGGCATTTTTATTTAATCTCGTAAATAAACATAAAGCATAACTAAAAATCATTTTTAATACTTTTAAAAAAATTTAGGAATATTAAATACTGTAAAATTTAAAAAAGTAAAATAATGAAAAAAATATTAGTTTAATAAATATAAATTGTTCAATAATGTAGATGTAGGAAAATAAAATAGAAAAGAAGCGATAACGATACACACAAAAAAATTAGAAAACTGTTAAAGACATATTTTTATTAAGAAATAATAAATTAATACAGGCTAACTCAGACATTATTACTAGTTTGTTATGAGTTCAGATATACGGACTTGAAACAGTTCCGCAAGAAAACTACGTTGCAAGTAGTTATAAATTTTGCTAATAAAGATTTACTACAAGCCGAAGAAATATTGTCGATATGTTGCGGCTGTAATTATTTGAAGAGTTGCTCGTAAATCGCCGCAAACCCAAGAAAAGTGAAGATAGATATGGCTGGAACGTGTTCCCATACGTACTAAAAGTTTCAGCACCTTTTTTAATTGTATAGTAGGAGTATCGTATCTACTAGAAGCCCGAGAAAAAGCGTAAAGATCTTTCTTATATAAAATGTCGAATATTCTTTAAAAAATGTTGGATTTAATTTAATAAATTTATTTAATATTTGAAATATTCAAAATTTACTAATTTTTTTTACTTAAACGTTTCAGTTTTTTAGATCTTTTTTTCTATATTTTTATTTGGGTTGGTGTTTTTTTTCTTTTTAGATCTTTTTTTCTATATTTTTATTTGGGTTGGTGTTTTTAAATTTTGACATTTTCAAATTCTTTTTCAAATTTTTATTTGATAAAATCTTATAAATATTTAAAGTTTCAATTAAAATTAAATATTCATAACTTATATCTTTATATATATTTGTGTATATTTAGTTTACAATATATTTTTGGCTATTTAATCATCAAATTCTTGTGTTAAAAGTTTTTTAACTATTATGATTTAGAATCATTGACAATTGGCGTTAAAAACCTTGAACTATTGCAAGAAAAAGCTACTATACGTATTAAAGTGCGTCGAAGCTCTTAATGGACTCGCCGCTTATTTTCTGCATCACCATTTTCGATCAATATTCGTTTATATGAGCGTCACTCTTTAACTCGCGTCATATAACTACGGGACAAGGTAAATAGAAAGAGGCAGAGTCGCAGCGAAGTCGCGAATGAAATTACAAAGGGGAAGTAAAACGGCAAATAGCTGGCGGGCGTTCGTAAAAGTGGAAAACGCCTGGAAATGTTCCGTAACGTGCGCACAGCGACGACCGAAAATAGCCATCACGATCCTAAAATGACGAATTAACTTTGTGACGTGACCACCAACAGCGTCGTATAAAAAACTTATAAAACGGTTTCCTAAGCTGACCACCATGCTTTCGTGAATTTATGGACGATCTCCTACATTATGTAAACAAAGAACACTCATATAGCTACAGTAATTCTAGCAAAAAAACACTCCGATACGAAAATCCGTTCATAAAATGGAGCGTTATTCGAAAACAAGATGAGTTCTGTTACTTCATCATTTTCCCAGACAATCTTTTCAGCAAATATAGATCATTTCAGCAGGATACCTATATTCTTACGGTGAAATTGAGATGGATCTGTTATATAAATATTTCAGGTTTTGTAAGGATCGAAAGTACACATACCGTTTACGGCACATTCATTATAAAATTTATCTACGTTAATAATAAAGTACTCATATTACACAATAATGTGTATTAATACTCAGTAAATAAAAGAGGAGATATTTCCGTCAATAAATTTATTTTAATTAATATATACACAAAATACTTTATAATCAATCTGCGGTGTTCTTTTATATGTTCAGTTTTATAATCATAAACTTATGTGGAATTTGTCAGATTTATCTTATAAAGAGTATTTTCCAAATTTTATAAAGTTTTTTATAAAAATTTTGAAATATAAAAATTTTCAAAGTCCTTTTTGCAGATATTTTTCGTCTCAAATACAACGTCATACTTATTGCGCTCGCGTGATGCGATATCTTTATGTTTGATGTTCAATAGCGCAACTTTCAAGTCAACAGAGATGAACGAATTTGTTATCTTATGCTGTTATGAAAACTGGGTTCTACAATGTTTCCAGATGCATAACGTATTTGTAGAGATTACATTTTCAAAGTTGAGTCGCGGATTTCCGTATGTCGATTCCGTTCGAAAAGTTTCGTGTGACGTTCCCGCGAAAATGATGCAGAATCAACGAAACTCAATGCTTATCGATTTAATATTTACATATCTTGTTTTTCAAATTTATTATTTTTGAGCTGCGTTCTGACACAAAACAGTGGCATATTTGATTTCAAAAATATATTTTTAATGTTAAAAGTTTTCATAATACTAATATTAAATTGTATCACTCTAATAACAATTTCGAGCACTTTTCATTCAAACACTTTTTACAGCAATGGTCCGAGTGCTGTCAAGCTGCTATTGTTAAAAGGCTCTTCATAGACGAAGCTGTTATTAGCGATTAGTGTTGGAAACTACGTTGCCAGCAACGTGCCAATGAAGGGTGCTCGAGACTGTCAAGGAGCGTAGCGACGGTCCTAAGTGCAACATAATGGACGGCCACCATTATTTACAGATCGCTACGTAGGTCAAATTCTCCTTAAGCATACGTGTTTATATAGGATGTTCAATAATGATCATATTGAATAAACAAGAAGATTTTTTTGTCTACTAAGAACAAAAATAGCTCATCTTTAACAAAGATGTCAAAATGTCACTATTCTTTTAAAGCCTTTGTAATGAATAATGAAAAAAGTAAGAGGTAATAAATTAAACCTTAAGGATGCAAAAAATTAAATTATTCTGTTAATTAAATGTAAAATTTACATAAAAGCGTATTTTAAGGGTGTGAGAGAATAAATTCTTATTACTTCTTTTAAGAATTATAAATAAAAGTCTCAAGTGCATTCTTAATAAAAATCCATACTTTTAAAAATGTATCACTCCATAAAAATTTATCCATAAAATTTAATACACGATTCTTTATTATAAATATTTATAAATAGCATATTTTTTTATATCCTGTCATCAACAACTGTGGCTAGGTATAAAAACGACATATTCCATTTTTTGTAGAGAATTAATGTCAGCCTATGCGATGTATTCGGTAGAAAAATTACAGACGTTTTATACATCAAGAATTATTACGACCGGTATAATGCAAACATTTCTTTCCAACGACCGCCGTAAAATATTTACCACGAATAAAGCTTCGCAGAACGTCCAACCCCTCTTTGAGAGAATCATTCGGAGAACAAGTTCAGTCGATCTCATCTCGTGGCAGGAATCTTAACTGAGTGAGTCGAGTTTCTCAAAGAGCATTAGCGGAGATACTAATTTTATTCTGTGCTAATTTCCCCACCAGGCAATTAAGATTATGAGATGTCGAGACTCGCCAATCTCAATGATCTTCCAATGAAAGGTAAGAACGTCAAAAAGTATTTCGACAATGCGAGGAAATTGTGATTTTAATTGTGATTAAATTTATAATTAATCACAAATTAGGCATAATGTCCGTGAATAAATATTTTTATTTGAGAGAGAGCTGAAAATTGGAGTTTGACGAAATTTTAATTAAATTTTCTTTATATATGTAGAATTTTCGGAGTTCATTATCAACGAAAAAGAAACACAAACTCTAATAATATGTATAGTATAGCATTTTATCTATAATATGATTTTGAAATAATAAAATAATCCAAAGAGTCTTATAAATCAGAGAAAAAGAGTTATAAATTTAAGAAGTCGTCAAAAAATTCATTATCATATTATGCTATTTCATATTTATACTCTAATTATATACTAATATAATAATTTATATACTAATTTAAAAATTTTACGTCATTAGACATCGGCATGAAACTGTAGATCTCACGTACTTTTATTATAGGAAAGTCCGTACTACGAATAGGTACAATTTATTATTCCCAGAAGGATTAGAATTTTCTATCTATAAAAATAAAATTCTAGAAAACCTTTGAGGAAGAAAGAGATCAAAATTCGTTCTGAACGAGTTATCGCGCCAATGATGATAATGAATTTTAAAACCTTAGAAGGAGGGATATAACTTAAATATTTAATATTAATATAATATTAAAATAAAGTCGTAATAGCTCTAACATTATGGCTCAAAAATTTAAGTTCCCAAGAATTTCCTGAAAAAATTAATTATAATAATTAAAGGTTATTAGTGTATTGTACTATATTTTACTTTATTATATAATAATCGCATTTATATTACTTTATTTTTAATTAAAATTTACAATTGCAGTGTAATGTAATCTGTAATTCTTCTTGCAACATTTCTAGTTTGCATTTCTTGATCAGAGTAATATAAGACTATGTAAGCACTTAGAACGACCTCGTGTAAAAGAGAGTCAACAAGTATCGCGCTTGTGTCCCTGGTAGAGCATAAAAGTAGCTGCGTATATACCGTGTAGAAAAATATCGGAGAGAAAAGCATCTGCCTATATGATACTTTACAGCGTTTCGCTTCACCCTTGTTGCGTTACACGTGGAACTTTCTCCAAGAGGCTTTTTACAGTTTTGATCCTTGAGATCTCCGTGACGATTACAAATAGCTGTGCTATTATTGGACAATGATTTTCTCCCCTTTTTTTACAGATGTGTTATTTGATATATAATTATTTAAAATATTTTATTATTATATATTTTATTATTATTAATTATTTTTTTATTATATACATATTTGTAAGTATATTTATATTATAATTATTTACTATATACAGAAATGCTAACTTAAGCTGTCAAACTTGTGTGCGAAAATACAAATTTTTTATTTATTTTATTTTACGAGCAATATTTTATTTTGATATATAATTTTTATAAAACTTTATCAAGATTAAATGATTTCTAATTTTTTATTATATATAAATACATTAAACAAAATTCGATTTCTGCAAAGAAACTAAAAACAAAGTTTTTCATTGTACAAATGTAGTAAAATTTATTCAAAAAATGGATCGTAATTAAGTATTGTATAAAACCTTTTTATTTTTGAGTTAAAAAATATAAGCAAATATATACAAAACTTTATATATTTTAATAAAATTAAAAGCTTGTATTGTATATTTAGAAAGTAATCAATGTAAACAACACAAATCATTATTTTCTAATGGTCAATTGTATTTATTAATTGGGCATATTAGAATAAATGGTAATAGATTAATAGGCTCAAATAAATAGATTAATAAGGTCATATATTAATCGATTTTTTTATTAAAAATTGCCGATCTTTCCTCGCGTTACTTTATCAATATCTTGCAACAAGAATATTTAATGTCATCATGTATCACTCCATTATATTGTAGTATCCGTAGTAGAAATTATAAGATAAATGTAGAAATCGGGTAATAAAAATAAAAGGAGATCGAAGCGGACCAGTATACTGACAGCATTCTAGTAAAAACGATTCCTTTTATGACCGCATCTTTTGTCGGCAAAAGTAGCATAAACCGTTTCTAGTACATCAATAAAAGATAGTCAGTTGCTTATGCTTTCGTAAAATCCTACGATGTACAGAACGCAATAGAGAAAATGTCTTAAATTGAGCAGCGAAGTACAACTTTTTCGTGCCTTACAAATTTAAATTACAAGAACATTGCTTGACTCTCATACACTTTGTATGTACGTGTTGTTAAAAAGAGGAATTTTCTGGTTTTACGATTATATTTTCACTATATTCAAATAAAAAAATTAACTACTATATACATTCAGATAATAAGACATTATTGGAAATTAAAATATCTTAAAAGAATAAGGTCTAAATTACGATAATAAATATTTCTATTTTGTAATATTTGTAATTTATTACAAATATGATTACAATTTTTTCGCTAGCGTAAAAGAATTTTTTAACGACTTTTCTTTAATTTTGTTTGTCTCTTAAATTTTTTATTATTATTTGAATAATTTTTTTATTTATTT
>NW_017304428.1:1551692-1552995 GCF_001594115.1 Trachymyrmex septentrionalis | reverse complement strand
GAATTTCCTGAAAAAATTAATTATAATAATTAAAGGTTATTAGTGTATTGTACTATATTTTACTTTATTATATAATAATCGCATTTATATTACTTTATTTTTAATTAAAATTTACAATTGCAGTGTAATGTAATCTGTAATTCTTCTTGCAACATTTCTAGTTTGCATTTCTTGATCAGAGTAATATAAGACTATGTAAGCACTTAGAACGACCTCGTGTAAAAGAGAGTCAACAAGTATCGCGCTTGTGTCCCTGGTAGAGCATAAAAGTAGCTGCGTATATACCGTGTAGAAAAATATCGGAGAGAAAAGCATCTGCCTATATGATACTTTACAGCGTTTCGCTTCACCCTTGTTGCGTTACACGTGGAACTTTCTCCAAGAGGCTTTTTACAGTTTTGATCCTTGAGATCTCCGTGACGATTACAAATAGCTGTGCTATTATTGGACAATGATTTTCTCCCCTTTTTTTACAGATGTGTTATTTGATATATAATTATTTAAAATATTTTATTATTATATATTTTATTATTATTAATTATTTTTTTATTATATACATATTTGTAAGTATATTTATATTATAATTATTTACTATATACAGAAATGCTAACTTAAGCTGTCAAACTTGTGTGCGAAAATACAAATTTTTTATTTATTTTATTTTACGAGCAATATTTTATTTTACGAACACAAATGATCATTGCAGTGAGAAATTACATTAGCACTGTCGATCATATGGCTTTCACCGCGGGGCGCGAATGGTCGGCGCCGATATGACGCGATGACGATGCTACACATAGTCATCATTGTCCATCGACGTGATACATACAGTGCCCTGATCGATGTCGACCACCAGCGGTTCACCCCCGCAGGAACGAAAACGAGAATGTAGCTATCCTAATGGAAGGTAATAGTGCGTGGACGAGGACGGTCTTAAGAAATATAGCAGCACGTCCAATTGCTGAGATAAAAGGATCTGTACGGTAGCAACATTCGAGAGACGTGACCCTTCGACCTCTTGGAACTTCGTATTACCTTTGAATTTTTCTTTTAGAAATACAAGAAAATCCTGATAAGAAAAAGTTCTTTATTGGTGCTATCACACAATAAATTACCCGAAGATTTCTCTTAAATGAAGTTTGTGAAGATATAATTATAAAAAAAATTTTCTCGTAAATAAGAAGAATGTATAAAAATAGATACTTGAAAATTTTACACAATTTATGCTTTTATTACAAATCGTTAATGTTTGAGTTTATGTATGTATACATTACCTTGATATTACAACTTAATATTTTTTGTA
>NW_017304428.1:1550947-1551592 GCF_001594115.1 Trachymyrmex septentrionalis | reverse complement strand
TAACTCCCTTCCATCTTCAAAGAAAAATTATTGTTAATGTAGTTCTAATAAATTGATCTTTTATACGTAATATTTTTATATCTACCAGTTATTTTTCATAAAAAGGAATATTATTTAGACATATTTTTTGTTATTAGAAAACGTGTAAAGTTAACAAAATTGTTTATAGTGATTTTTTTATTAAAAATATAAAAATTATAAGAAAATAAAATTATTATTTTGATATTTTGGAAATAGTTATAGCATAGTTTGCAGAATCAGATATGTATATAAATTTGTACAAAATATTTAAGCACTAATAAGATTTCCTTTGTGATTAAATATAGGAATTCTCTTATTTAATTACATTTATTCTCATCAATCCAAATTTATATTATATTGAAAATAGTTAAATTTTTCCAAATTATTTATTAGTAAAATGTATAATTAATTTATATAATTATATAACACCTCGTTAATGTACTTTTATTTATTATCACTAAAATTAAAAATAAAAGGTACAAATAAATTATATAAAAATAAATTTTCCGAAAATTGACAACATAAAGGTGAAAGATTCAATGTACACTTCTCTTTGTAATTTTATTTTAATCTTAAGATAACTTGAATTGTCAAGCTGAATCCTGGAAAGAACTAAAATGTAAA
>NW_017304428.1:1546238-1550847 GCF_001594115.1 Trachymyrmex septentrionalis | reverse complement strand
GCACGTCCAATTGCTGAGATAAAAGGATCTGTACGGTAGCAACATTCGAGAGACGTGACCCTTCGACCTCTTGGAACTTCGTATTACCTTTGAATTTTTCTTTTAGAAATACAAGAAAATCCTGATAAGAAAAAGTTCTTTATTGGTGCTATCACACAATAAATTACCCGAAGATTTCTCTTAAATGAAGTTTGTGAAGATATAATTATAAAAAAAATTTTCTCGTAAATAAGAAGAATGTATAAAAATAGATACTTGAAAATTTTACACAATTTATGCTTTTATTACAAATCGTTAATGTTTGAGTTTATGTATGTATACATTACCTTGATATTACAACTTAATATTTTTTGTAACAATACTGATGTTGACATTTGGATAAAGCCATTTGATCACGACTACGGTAACATCGGGATTTCTATGGCTAAGCTTGCAACCTAGCAGCAGAACTCAACAGAGCAGCATTTTTTTCAACGAGATATATACTAAAAATATTTTTTGTATTTGTATTATCCCCTAGCTTTATTACGGCGCCGATGATTTCTTTTAACCATCAGATGGAACTGTTTTCGGCTTCTTAAATGCGAAAAATCACGTATATTGCGTAGGATTGAATCCAGATCTATAGATCGCGAGTCAACCATATCGAGCCTCAAGCCTCTCGACGCTTCACAGTATATGTTCTTAAATTTACGCTTTTAAATTATACAATTCTCAAAATCAAATATTTTTTATAAACGATTAAATTCTAAGACTTTCAACGAACAAATCTTTAATTTTATTAATGCTTGCATTGTAGAATGTTGAAATTTTTATTTTACTCAGAAATATAAATTAGTTTTATCACGCAAATAATCTTCATTGCGATAATGTTCCTAAACAGTTTTTTGGAACAAGTGGAAATACCCTTGTGTTATCTAAATTGTCGTCACTGATAAAACTTTACATTGCATTTGTGAAGAAACAAATTTTACTTTTATTGCGTTTCTGAGAAAAAGTTTACTCTGCGATTTCAAAATGAGACCTTCTATTTTCTCGACAGGATAAGTAGTTAGATTCGATAAAAGGCCGCGTGCGAAGTTTCGCCACGACAGCTTGCCTCGATTTCTAAAAGTTGTCCAGGTGGAACGATTGAGGTCCCTCAAGATACTTTTAATATCTCGACGAGGGTAAGCTCATAGTCACGGTTGCGTGAAATTTCTCTTCTTTTTTTTCTCCAAGGCCGATCGAGGGATGGAAAATTGGGACTCGCACAAAGAGGAAGTGCGGGCAAGGGCGGATATTGGATCAATCAATTGGGAGAGTTCTGTAAAAATGAATGAAGAAGAATTAAGAGAACAAATAAGATATATTAAGAATAAAAAATTGAGTATCGAAAATTTTGTTTGACAGAAATAGAAAAGATACTGCAGGGTAGTTCTATTAATAGAATTTCAGAAACCTCTGTAGCGCTGTTTTTCACGTACCGATAGAAGTACGCGATAAAGCTTTCAGTGTGCAAGAGAGTCGATCACAGTCGAAGTTTTCTCTTTTAACTCCCTTCCATCTTCAAAGAAAAATTATTGTTAATGTAGTTCTAATAAATTGATCTTTTATACGTAATATTTTTATATCTACCAGTTATTTTTCATAAAAAGGAATATTATTTAGACATATTTTTTGTTATTAGAAAACGTGTAAAGTTAACAAAATTGTTTATAGTGATTTTTTTATTAAAAATATAAAAATTATAAGAAAATAAAATTATTATTTTGATATTTTGGAAATAGTTATAGCATAGTTTGCAGAATCAGATATGTATATAAATTTGTACAAAATATTTAAGCACTAATAAGATTTCCTTTGTGATTAAATAAAGGAATTCTCTTATTTAATTACATTTATTCTCATCAATCCAAATTTATATTATATTGAAAATAGTTAAATTTTTCCAAATTATTTATTAGTAAAAGGTATAATTAATTTATATAATTATATAACACCTCGTTAATGTACTTTTATTTATTATCACTAAAATTAAAAATAAAAGGTACAAATAAATTATATAAAAATAAATTTTCCGAAAATTGACAACATAAAGGTGAAAGATTCAATGTACACTTCTCTTTGTAATTTTATTTTAATCTTAAGATAACTTGAATTGTCAAGCTGAATCCTGGAAAGAACTAAAATGTAAATGATGCATTACAGCTTTTAATCTTATTCACACTATATACTTTTTTTTCGAGAGGCTTTTTCATGAATGTCTCGATAACGATCTGTGTCTCAGAATCTGTAAAAGACTTTAGATCAAAGGAAAAGCAACATTCGACATCATTCAAAGAAACAGAATGTCAGCTATACAACACTGGTTATTTGTCGCTATTACAGATTTATTTGCTTTTTTGAAAGAATATAACGCCGATGAAAACAGATAGATTCCAATAAATACTTAACATGATTAAAAGTACGTAAGTGACATATTTGTTTGAAAAAATTTTTGAATCTTATATTTTATTAACAATTCTTTACTAATGCTATAAATGTACAAAATAAATATTGTTAGTATTAGTATTACAAACGTGACATAAAATACATTACAAAATGTAAAACTTTTATATAAATCAAATATAGCGCGCATGTAAATGCTTTGTGCGAAAGTATACCTGTTTTATATTTTGCTCGCAAAACGTAAATGTTTGCGTAAACAATCAAGCAGAAATCAAGAACTTGCACGTTCCAGTTATTATTTCTAGTTACCTCGTGCAGTTTTCTGTACACTTTTTTCATCATCCACGCACGATAATCCAATGTCTGTTTTATTATTTTGAAACTATCCATGTTAACTCGTCGAATAATACAATACGTCGATACAAAGTCGATAATATTTTTTATAATTTACAAAAGATAGTAGGAATTAAATTGCAACGATACAGATATATATATATAATTATCCCTACAGAGTTTACAGTAAACATGAGCGTAATACTTTTAAAAATTGTTTCCTAAAAATTATTGAATTTCCACAGACTGTTAATTGCTTAACAAAAAAATCTGGCGAATATCATGTTTTTCTATACCTATGTATTTCGTCCATGTTTATTTATTACTTCACGAGAGATAAAAATTACATTTCTCGTAAAAAAAATAACGCAGCGAATACACTGCAGATTACAAGCACTTGTTTCACATACAATCACCTTTATTACAGTCATCATCAGCTCTTTTCATTCTTCGATCTATTTTCTAGATAATCCTCTAGATTGTAAAATTAAAGTTAATTTTCGAACTTGAAAATTAATTCTTAATGTTTGAGTCCAGCCGGCTGGTTTGTCTGGAGTATCATTAATAATACTTTTACACAACGATCGAGAAGCGAAAGCTAATTTGAAGGACAAAAGAGACACAGCCAGAATTAAATCCAGTTTCTGAGCCGCCCACGATATCAAGGAACGTCATCCATGGCAAAAGGCACACATGCATGTTAGGAGCTTAAAACCGCCCCCGATGGCTTGTCGTGATACGCAAGGGCTGTTTATTAATATCGTATCCGTCGGAATATACGGCTCTACTGCTTTGTATAAATTAGCGCAGTGGGGCGCGCTTAACAAGCTCTGGACGAGGTGGCGCGCTCCTGAAATACGATATCAGGGCTGACCGTCTACTATAACGAGGACATATGCCCACTTATTTCCTCTCTCGTAGATCCAACTTGGCACAGACAAGGTCAAGACTACATCAGAAGTGTGAGAGATTGTACGTTTTGGGCACATCCCATCTAATCCGTTGTATCTCCCCGCGGTTATTAAGTATCATCGCAATCTATGAAATCCAAAGATATTAACATTTAAGAGCTACAATAAATATTACTATCTTTATTCTTTTTTGCTTGCAACAAAATAATTGTTTTTATTTTCAATTATACTTTAATAAATATCTTATAATGAAATTATCAATTTTCGAAATCTTGCAAATCTTTAAAATTAAAAATCTATAGATTTCTGAAATAATAAATGCGTGATAAGGTTTGAAGATTTTGCAATTGTGTTTTAACATAGATTCTATTATCGTTATTAGATTTCTATTATCGAATCTTGATAAGTATAAATGAAATAAATAATCATCAGCTATTCTTTACTTAAAAGTATACGATATTTCAACTAATAACTATTCAACTTTGTTATGGATTTCAATCGTATGTTGTTTTTAATTCTCGCAATTGTTTCTCGTAATTGTTGTGTATGTGTGTGCGCGCGTGCGCGCGCGCGCGTGTGTGTGTGTGTATTTTTATTACGGATATTAATAGAACTCCGTACAGACAAAAGTAAAATTAAAACTGACATTTCTTTCAGAAATATTCTATTAATGATGTATTTTAATGAAGAGATCATATTCAAACAACTTAAAAAATTTAATTTTTTAAACAATGATTTACATATAATTTACTCACATGAATTTTGAGATCTGAATGATAAAGAACTAATACTAAAGAACAACTTCAATTCGAACTTACAATTCCGAAGCTTTAAGAAAATCCTTGTAGAGGGAGAAAAGATGTAAAATATTCACGCTCTCTTTAGAGGTGAATCTCAGGGGATAGAAGATTTTTCCTAAGTGGACTATTTCAACG
>NW_017304428.1:1545294-1546138 GCF_001594115.1 Trachymyrmex septentrionalis | reverse complement strand
CATTTTTCTCTTTGATATATTGTAAACCGAATAAATATATATATATATATATATATATATATATTTAAATAAATCTACTTTCTAAGTATTCTTTTTTGTATTATAACCAAATATTATATGAACATTATATGAACCGTGCAAATTAAGATATATAAGTTATAAAATATTTATTTTAAGTGAGACATTAAATCTAAACCATTTATAAATTTAAAAATTTAAATTGCTTTGTGCAATTGATATTTAACAATTTAACGCTTGCTAAAAAGTAAGTATATAATCTACGTGTATTGAGTTTATAAATAATTATTAACTTTTTATATTGTATTGAATTTGTTTTGACTGACTGAATAAAAATATTAACTCATTGTCAGGAACTTGTATTTAAAAAAATTTCTTATTTTATAGCTTTGACAAATTATAAGCTATTTATAAGATTATTTAACCTAGTGTATAATTAACCGACGCCTTACTTATTTCATTTTCTGAGTACTTTATTTCCTTCCGGGACCAGTAAATTATAGCACTGAGGATATACAGAAATGTTCGTGCAATATATTTTATTTTAAATATAGTATACTGTTAAGAATCTTATGCTTCAATCTATTGCTTCAATTTTATAAACAACGAAAAGAGAAGTTATAAAATAACAATTAAGCAACAAATTCATAATCAAATCATACAATCTTGAAAATATCATAAGATATGTTATAAGTCTAATTATCATACGATTTCTAGCATGAATTTATTTTGATGAAGAAAAAAGAAGATGTAACAAATTTTTTATTAGCCTTATTAGATGTATTAAATTTTTTATTAAAAAGTAAAAATCGGCAATTACACAGAT
>NW_017304428.1:1539189-1545194 GCF_001594115.1 Trachymyrmex septentrionalis | reverse complement strand
TCGTATGTTCAAATGTACAAAAGAGATCGCAGGAGATGGACCACTGCGGATCTGGATGGTGATGATGCTCTGACCAAAGAAGAATTCACTGCCTTTCTTCACGCAGAAGATGCGGAGCACATGAAGGATGTGATAGTGCTGGAAACGATGGAGGATATTGATAAGGATGAAGATGGAAAGATATCTCTTGCAGAATATATTGGTAAGGGGGAATTATCATTGCCCTGATGAACATTTTTTCTAAAATTTTTTATATCAATTAGAACATTTTTCAAAAATATTGAGAAAGTCTGTATCTTTTCTTAATTTTATATATATATATATAAAGTATTGTAATTTATAAAATAGGCTTTTGAAAGTTGAGTGCTGAAGGTGCGACGGAAGCCGATGATCAAATTACAATTCATAGCGTGGCAAACATGTTCTCGACGTTAGAATGATGATGAGAAGAATGTCGTCGGCGCGCTTTCGGTTTCCATTACGAGGATGCCCATTGCTGGTTGTGTTCCTCCGCAACATTTTTTCCTCCTCGAACAACTCTTTTCACGCCCGTTTGCCCGGTCCCTTGTAAAAAGCCACGTTGACGGCATTATTGTCCCCATTGTTTCTTCCCAGTGACATACCTTTGCACCTTTGATTTAGCTACCACACTCGCTACTTTACTATGACCCTATATTTCTAACAGTAAAAGAAATTCTACAAAGAAAAGAAATTTTTAAAAAATGCAAATAACACAAGTTTGCTGTAGAACAGATAGAATATTAGTCACATAGCAACCCATATTGATCGAAATTGGAGAAATGATTAATTATATTATTAAATATATAAATTATATTAATTATATTATTAAATATACATATTAATCCAATTGAGAGATTGATAGTTGTCACCATATTAAGATGTCAATTAGAATTATCGGATATTGAAAAAAGAAGACAATGAAACATGAATTTATTATTTGATATCAAATAGACTTTGCTTTAATATATTTTTAATATTTATAAATTTAGTTTAGCACTGTATACATAATTTATTTTATTTTAAAAATTATTTATAAAAGTTATAATTATTTATTTGATAATTGCTATAGAAAAGTCAGTTGCAAATAGGTTAAAAATTTAATTAGAAAAAAATACACAGATCCGAAACTTCTTTGAATGTCACATTTTGAGATAGATAAAATTGTTATTTCAAGAAAAAATTTGTAATATTGCATAAATATAAAGTTTCAAAGAAATTACACGTGGATGTTTCCAATTAGTGGGAATCGAATAGATGTTTATTGATGTGTACGGTTGTTTATCGATTGAAATCATACGCACGTGTGACTTCTGAGAGCAACATTTGCCGTAGGACTGACGAGAGTAATCGAATTACTTCGTTTTACTTGCATGTGAGAGTTACGTAATCCTTTCTCACTTCAACTCTGTCGTTATAATTACAAAAATGGAAATAAAATTGCACACTTTTTTTACTAATTAACAACGTAAAAACAAGTCATCTAAATGCATCACAGAATCACTTACTTAATTAAAAATTAAATTAACAGAAGAACATCTATAATGTCGTTTCTTTTTTATCACAAAGACATTAATATGTAAAATAGTTGCTTGAATTATTAATATATTGATTTACGAATTATGCAAGCCGTAAAAGAGACCATCGTCAATGCTATACATTATGTAAATGACGCACACAGTTTGTCGCGAGTTCCAAGCTTACTTTATGTACGAAGCGTTTTTTATTGCTGATTTTCTTATATGCTATCTTACAGATGGCAATAAAGATATATATTTTACAAATATATTTTTTATATATATTTTTTTTTTCGACATTTTTTTCTTTACGATAATTTGAATTTCTTTTAGTAAGATCGAGAAAGTCTATAAAATTTTTTTATTGTTATAAGTAAAGAAAAGTTAAAGAGAAAAAATATATAAATTGTCAAACTAAAAATTCTAATATATTTAAACGATTCTATTCTATAAGCTGAATGTTTCTAGCGATAGTATTACATAAATTTATATTAAGTAAGAAATTTCTGCAAAGAGCTGATTTGTGGATTTCTACTCTATACGTTTTGCAAGATAGAATACGAGGAAGTCAACAGCAAAGTACGCTTTGAGTTTAATTCGAGCGACCATGCACAGAATGTTCCTGTGATGCTTATCAAGGCAACCAAGATTGCTATCATCTTGGAACAATTATAGGTTGCGCCATCATGTTGCTTAACGACCTCTCTTAGATTAGTATTCTGTTTTCATGGCTGCCCGACCATCCTTATTCCAATAATCAAGCTCACATTAATAGAAAAAAACCTATTTTTTTACCAAAGGTGAGAGTGACTGATAGTCAAAATTAAAAATTATTACGATATTTTTCTATATGAACCTTGACATTGGAATTTTCGATGTATCAATACTTACAAAATTATCGCTAATGGATATGTAATCTATATGTTTGTTTAAGAAATTATAGATATCTGATATAAATAAATCTGTATATAAGATATATATACTTTGATTCTATTCATTTTGTTCTATTCATTATATATTACAATCTTATATTAAATTGAGATATTTGTTATATATATATATACACATATGTATGTATATAAATCATAACTTATATATATATACATATAAGTTATGATTTTTCGTATAACGCACTCACTAAATGCTATCTGAACGTATAATTGGCCATAAGTAAATCATTATATTTCAGAAACTATTACTTAAAATAAAAAGTTTCTTAAAATAAAAATGATTTTTTAATTTAATTTTTTGAAAACTTTTTTGCTATAGTACTTTAAATCGCGAATTTTGGGGCACTCTTTATATATAATTATATATGCATATATGGGAAATCATAAATTAGATAAAGTATTAAAAAGTATAAATATTATTTACGAATATCAGATGATCAAATGTAATCATTGGATAAATAATTATATAATATGAGATGTCGAAACTTTAATATTTGAAAAACTTACTAGCTTGCTTATTACTTTGCATTTGACACGCACACGTCATGTTAAAATTCTAACGCAGAGAAAGAAAGAGAAAGAAAGAGAAAGAGCGGGGAGGATGGAAAGAGAGAGGGAGAGAAAGAGGAGGGAGAAGAAGAGAGCGGGAGAGAGGAAGAGAGAGCATCGATAGCGATCGATAGTTTCGCGAGATTGCGAAACTGGGTGTACACGCGACATGAAAAAATCGCTGGTCTAATAAGCTACTACATAAAGTACGGAAATACGATTTTATTAACAAATGCAAATTATGCAATGTGCATTGATATATTGCGAAACTTGCTTGCATTAGAATATAAGGACAAAGCATACATGCATTTAACTGCCATAAATGCGTATGTAATGATACAAAAGCAAAGTAAATCAATTGTTCAGTCATTTAAAAGTTATCTGTCCTATTTAAAAATATTTTTTACATAAATGTATGAAATAACAAATCAAGTGTAAAATTAAATCTAAATCTGCTTATTGTAGAGAAAAGTTTTCATATTTTTGAAAAGTACAGCAAATGCGCATGCATGTGTTTGCTTTATCTACTAATATTTGTTATTATTAATATAACGTGCATATTTGGATTTATCTATCATTGAAATGTTTGTTTAAATGTAAACATATTTCGTGACAGATATTAAATATAATATAATTTGATAATAATTTGAAAATATGTTATTAATTATAATATGAACTTTTATTACATAGTATTATACAATTTGTTATACAATTAAGTGTTTACTATACACATTTTCTCTATTTATTATAAAAAAAACTAATCTATTTTTATATCACAACACAATACAAAAATATAAATTATTGATATTAATACTTAATTGTCTGTTGATTACAGTGTTCAAGAAACAGATGGATCCTTTTTTGAAAGTTTTACCGCATTATCCTGGAAACAGGAGAATCGGAGACTCGTTGTCCTTCAGGAAGTGGAAGCAAGAGCGAAGGAACCGCCACCACCGTCCAGAGATTCGAATTTGACTTCGCAACCATATCGGCTTAGCAAAAAAGAAGTATTTTGCAATTTTATTTATTTTCTGTATAACACTATATGCATGATTTTTGTTTGTTTTATCGTAAAAATTTTATTTTACTTTTTAAATTTTCTCGTGCCAATTTCAAAGAACTAGATGGTTTTTTATATTTATATTTCCTGCTTTTTATTATTTTATAAACTCCGGCAAAGTTTTTACAGTTGTTAGTACAAGTGCGGCAAATTTTCCACATTTTCGCACGACTATATCGCGTGCGACTTAACGTTGTTACATTTAACACACGTCATTCTGGTTGCAACGGGCTTTGCATGCGGACGAGTAGTTACGTTCATTCCGTTTGAAGTATTATTTTAAGTAGATAAAGTCAGTTCGGGTCAGAAAGCCACGCTCGCCGATCGAACTAACAGGTAGAAAACTCATAATGAGAGTACGTCGTCGTCGTTTCGACGTCACCAACTATAATGCGCGCACAAAGTCCGTATTTCCAAGTCGATGTTCCGATTTCAAATCTCGAAGCTACGATTTTAAATTCAATTTGCTCTGTAATTCCTTCATTATTACTTACTAATTCGCCTAACTATTCAATAAAATTGATAGAAAATATATTAGCCAAATAACGTTATACATATAGTCGCATATATATTTGCAGAAGGAAATATAATTATTAATTTATATTATGTAGAAATGTAATATTAAATGTAATGTTAATATGAAACTTTTTTCACATTGACAAATATGTTGTTTAAAAATTACACGAACACTCGTATATTTACCGTGCTCCAAAAAGATACACATAAATTTTAATAAATTCTAAATATTGTTTATATTTATAAATGTACGTCTATGGATCCTTGTGAATTTATAGAGCTTCATTTATATGTCTCCGGATTTATGATAAATAGATATAGATACAACCATCATAAACTTATGTATTTCCTATCTCTTTCGGTGAAATATGTGTAGGAATGTGTATTTTTCTCGCTGTGAGTCCCTAGATAACCGCACAATTTTTCGCACTGTCGTCTCGCA
Organism: Trachymyrmex septentrionalis; assembly: GCF_001594115.1. Classification (NCBI taxonomy): domain Eukaryota; kingdom Metazoa; phylum Arthropoda; class Insecta; order Hymenoptera; family Formicidae; genus Trachymyrmex; species Trachymyrmex septentrionalis. The sequence continues at coordinate 1,540,142 of NW_017304428.1, read as the reverse complement.
AGCTCTTGACTCTCGTAAAATAAATACCCAAGCGGAAAAACACTTTTAAGTAAATAGCTTTTTCACGAAAGCTCGTGAGTTTTCACCGAAACTCTCATGTCAAGCTCTGCTCATCATTTTAACGTACCTTTCTCTTCCAATCTCCTTAGGTACAATATTCCTGTCACTCCTAACTCTTTTTAATCTTTATTCATTGCCCCCATCATCTATGTAGCGTAAAGGTTGTTATGGATGTTTCGTAAGAAATTAATTGGCGAAAAGCCGATGTCATCACTTTGTTAATAAGAAACGAGAGAGGAATATTCCTTGTAATATCGAAAAATGACATGGAATGGAGAGTTTGCTACATTACGGAATTATTCATAATTATCTTTTGCTTCTCTCTCTAAATATAAATTTATATAATAATGTTAATATACAATAAAAATATGAAATGATTATATACAATAATGCTGTTTATTAACAAACACATTTTCCAAAATTTTTCTACAAATTCGTTTATTAATATTTTTTTAATCGATAATTTTTGATTATTTTAATGAAATAATAATTAATAATATATGTGTTTTCGAATTAAATGGCATAATATCGGCTAAGTTATGAGAGCTCGACACCTCTTGAATTTATATTCTATCTTCTACAAAACGAGTTTGTACTTTTCTTCGTATAATGACTATCGTATTGCTTTAAATTCCTACAAAAAAAAAACAGAGAAACACAATCGTTTAGCTAGACAAAGGAATTCTTTAACTTAATTATCTTGCAATAGAATTTTCAATATATATACATTTTAAGAGAATAATTTATAGCATTAATATTATTTAACATTACTGTATTTGACAGTTTCGTAAAATGAATTGCTTCTAATAATTATAATTATGCAATAAAATAACTTTTGGTGCAGTAACAATTTTAATAATATGATTGTAATCTTTATTATAATAAATGTATTA